>NW_026913461.1:0-13689 GCF_034315485.1 Pezoporus occidentalis
GCCTCCATCATTTCTGTCACTGCCCACTTTCATACCTGAGAGTGTACAAGGGTGAAAAGGATTGAAAGCTGGGGCTGGGAATCTTCAGCACACAGTCAGCTTTGCAACGGAGTCACCATCTGTGCTCTCTGAGCTTTCAAACCTAAAAGTGCATTTGAATGCAAGATCTCCAGAGCCTGCTCTCGGCTGCCCAGCAGCATAGTGAGTGGAGCACCAACGTTTGGGTTCTGCTCCCACAGTAGAAGAGCCAGGAGGGAAAGATCGTGCTGGGCCTCTTCAGCACACAGTCAGCTTTACAAGGGTGTCAGCATCATGCCTGTTCACTGATCACTTTCATAAGTAAAAGTCTATTTGAATTGTACCTCTCCGGAGCTTGCTCTAGGGGACCCAGGAGCACAGCGAGGAGGGCACGAACGTTTGCCCTCTGCTCCCACAGCCGAAGACGAATGAAAAAAGCTGGTGCTGGGCCTCTTCAGCACCCAGCTTTGCAACGGTGCCTCCATCATTGCAGTTTCTCCTCCGTTTAATGCCTAAAAGACAATTTGAATAAAAACTGGAGGTCACTCTCAGCTGCCCAGCAGCACAGTGAGTAGAGCACGAACGTTTGGCCTCTGCTCCCACATTAGAAGAGAAAAAAGGGAAAGCTGGTGCTGGGATTCTTCAGCACACAGTCAGCTTTACAACGGTGCCTCCATCATTGCTGTCTCTGCTCACTTTCATACCTGAAAGAGAGTTTGAATGAATCCTCTCGGAAGCCTGCCCTCTGCTGCCCAGCAGCACTCTGAGGAGATCATGAACGTCTGGCCTCTGCTCCCACAGCAGAAGAGCCAGGAGAGAAAGCTGCTTCTGGCAATCTTCAGCACATAGTCAGCTTTGCAACTTTGTCACCAGCAGTGCTGTGGCTCCTCGGTTTCATAGCTAAAAGTTCATTTGAGTCGTACCTCTCCGGATTGCGTCTAAGCTGCCCAGCAGCACAGTGAGTAGAGCACAAACGTTTGGCCTCTGCTCACACAGCCGAAGAGCCAGGAGTGAAAGCTTGTGCTACTAATCTTCAGCACACAGTCAGCTTTGCAAAGGTGCCTCCATTACTGGTGTCACTGCCCACTTTCAACAGGAAAAACCTCTGAATGCATTCGCTCCAGAGCCTGCTCTCGCCTGCGCAGCAGCACAGTGAGTAAGAGCATGAACCTTTGGCCTCTGCTCCCACAGCAGAAGAGCCAGGAGGGAAAGCTGGTGCTGGCATTCTTCAGCACACAGTCAGCTTTGCAACGGTGCCTCCATCATTGCTTTCACTGCTCACTTTCATACCTGAAAGAGAGTTTGAATGAAACCTCTCCGAAGCCTGCACTCTGCTGCCCAGCAACGCAGGGCGTAGATGCAGAAGGTTTGGCTTCTGTTCTCACAGCCGAAGAGGCAGGAGGGAAAGGTGGTGCTAGTGATCTTCAGAACAGAGTCAGCTTTGCAACACTATGTCCATCCTTACTCTCAGGGCTCACTTTCCTACGTGAGTTTGCATTTGAATGCTACCTCTCAGGAGCTTGCTGTCTGCTGCCCAGCAGCACACTGAGTAGAGCACGAACTTTTGGCCTCTGTTCTCCCAGCCGAAGAGCCAGGAGGGAAAGCTGGGGCTGGGAAGCATCAGCACACAGTCAGCTTTGCAACGGAGTCACCATCTGTGCTCTCTGAGCTTTCAAACCTAAAAGTGCATTTGAATGCAAGATCTCCAGAGCCTGCTCTCGGCTGCCCAGCAGCATAGTGAGTGGAGCACCAACGTTTGGGTTCTGCTCCCACAGTAGAAGAGCCAGGAGGGAAAGATCGTGCTGGGCCTCTTCAGCACACAGTCAGCTTTACAAGGGTGTCAGCATCATGCCTGTTCACTGATCACTTTCATACGTAAAACTCTATTTGAATTGTACCTCTCCGGAGCTTGCTCTAGGGGACCCAGGAGCACAGCGAGGAGGGCACGAACGTTTGCCCTCTGTTCCCACAGCCGAAGACGAATGAAAAAAGCTGGTGCTGGGCCTCTTCAGCACCCAGCTTTGCAACGGTGCCTCTATCATTGCAGTTTCTCCTCCGTTTAATGCCTAAAAGACAATTTGAATAAAAACTGGAGGTCACTCTCAGCTGCCCAGCAGCACAGTGAGTAGAGCACGAACGTTTGGCCTCTGCTCCCGCATTAGAAGAGAAAAAAGGGAAAGCTGGTGCTGGGATTCTTCAGCACACAGTCAGCTTTACAACGGTGCCTCCATCATTGCTGTCTCTGCTCACTTTCATACCTGAAAGAGAGTTTGAATGAATCCTCTCGGAAGCCTGCCCTCTGCTGCCCAGCAGCACTCTGAGGAGATCATGAACGTCTGGCCACTGCTCCCACAGCAGAAGAGCCAGGAGAGAAAGCTGCTTCTGGCAATCTTCAGCACATAGTCAGCTTTGCAACTTTGTCACCAGCAGTGCTGTGGCTCCTCGGTTTCATAGCTAAAAGTTCATTTGAGTCGTACCTCTCCGGATGGTGTCTAAGCTGCCCAGCAGCACAGTGAGTAGAGCACAAACGTTTGGCCTCTGCTCACACAGCCGAAGAGCCAGGAGTGAAAGCTTGTGCTACTAATGTTCAGCACACAGTCAGCTTTGCAAAGGTGCCTCCATTACTGGTGTCACTGCCCACTTTCAACAGGAAAAACCTCTGAATGCATTCGCTCCAGAGCCTGCTCTCGCCTGCGCAGCAGCACAGTGAGTAGAGCATGAACTTTTGGCCTCTGCTCCCACAGCAGAAGAGCCAGGAGGGAAAGCTGGTGCTGGCATTCTTCAGCACACAGTCAGCTTTGCAACGGTGCCTCCATCATTGCTTTCACTGCTCACTTTCATACCTGAAAGAGAGTTTGAATGAAACCTCTCCGAAGCCTGCACTCTGCTGCCCAGCAACGCAGGGCGTAGATGCAGAAGGTTTGGCTTCTGTTCACAGCCGAAGAGGCAGGAGGGAAAGGTGGTGCTAGTGATCTTCAGAACAGAGTCAGCTTTGCAACACTATGTCCATCCTTACTCTCAGGGCTCACTTTCCTACGTGAGTTTGCATTTGAATGCTACCTCTCAGGAGCTTGCTGTCTGCTGCCCAGCAGCACACTGAGTAGAGCACGAACTTTTGGCCTCTGTTCTCCCAGCCGAAGAGCCAGGAGGGAAAGCTGGGGCTGGGAATCTTCAGCACACAGTCAGCTTTGCAACGGAGTCACCATCTGTGCTGTCTCTCCTAGCTTTCAAACCTAAAAGTGCATTTGAATGCAAGCTCTCCAGAGCCTGCTCTCGGCTGCCCAGCAGCATAGTGAGTAGAACACCAATGTTTGGGTTCTGCTCCCACAGTAGAAGAGAAAAAAGGGAAAGCTGCACTCGGATTCTTCAGCACACAGTCAGCTTTACAACAGTGCCTCCATCATTTCTGTCACTGCCCACTTTCATACCTGAGAGTGTACAAGGGTGAAAAGGATTGAAAGCTGGGGCTGGGAATCTTCAGCACACAGTCAGCTTTGCAACGGAGTCACCATCTGTGCTCTCTGAGCTTTCAAACCTAAAAGTGCATTTGAATGCAAGATCTCCAGAGCCTGCTCTCGGCTGCCCAGCAGCATAGTGAGTGGAGCACCAACGTTTGGGTTCTGCTCCCACAGTAGAAGAGCCAGGAGGGAAAGATCGTGCTGGGCCTTTTCAGCACACAGTCAGCTTTACAAGGGTGTCAGCATCATGCCTGTTCACTGATCACTTTCATACGTAAAAGTCTATTTGAATTGTACCTCTCCGGAGCTTGCTCTAGGGGACCCAGGAGCACAGCGAGGAGGGCACGAACGTTTGCCCTCTGCTCCCACAGCCGAAGACGAATGAAAAAAGCTGGTGCTGGGCCTCTTCAGCACCCAGCTTTGCAACGGTGCCTCCATCATTGCAGTTTCTCCTCCGTTTAATGCCTAAAAGACAATTTGAATAAAAACTGGAGGTCACTCTCAGCTGCCCAGCAGCACAGTGAGTAGAGCACGAACGTTTGGCCTCTGCTCCCACATTAGAAGAGAAAAAAGGGAAAGCTGGTGCTGGGATTCTTCAGCACACAGTCAGCTTTACAACGGTGCCTCCATCATTGCTGTCTCTGCTCACTTTCATACCTGAAAGAGAGTTTGAATGAATCCTCTCGGAAGCCTGCACTCTGCTGCCCAGCAGCACTCTGAGGAGATCATGAACGTCTGGCCTCTGCTCCCACAGCAGAAGAGCCAGGAGAGAAAGCTGCTTCTGGCAATCTTCAGCACATAGTCAGCTTTGCAACTTTGTCCCCAGCAGTGCTGTGGCTCCTCGGTTTCATAGCTAAAAGTTCATTTGAGTCGTACCTCTCCGGATGGTGTCTAAGCTGCCCAGCAGCACAGTGAGTAGAGCACAAACGTTTGGCCTCTGCTCACACAGCCGAAGAGCCAGGAGTGAAAGCTTGTGCTACTAATCTTCAGCACACAGTCAGCTTTGCAAAGGTGCCTCCATTACTGGTGTCACTGCCCACTTTCAACAGGAAAAACCTCTGAATGCATTCGCTCCAGAGCCTGCTCTCGCCTGCGCAGCAGCACAGTGAGTAGAGCATGAACTTTTGGCCTCTGCTCCCACAGCAGAAGAGCCAGGAGGGAAAGCTGGTGCTGGCATTCTTCAGCACACAGTCAGCTTTGCAACGGTGCCTCCATCATTGCTTTCACTGCTCACTTTCATACCTGAAAGAGAGTTTGAATGAAACCTCTCCGAAGCCTGCACTCTGCTGCCCAGCAACGCAGGGCGTAGATGCAGAAGGTTTGGCTTCTGTTCTCACAGCCGAAGAGGCAGGAGGGAAAGGTGGTGCTAGTGATCTTCAGAACAGAGTCAGCTTTGCAACACTAGGTCCATCCTTACTCTCAGGGCTCACTTTCCTACGTGAGTTTGCATTTGAATGCTACCTCTCAGGAGCTTGCTGTCTGCTGCCCAGCAGCACACTGAGTAGAGCACGAACTTTTGGCCTCTGTTCTCCCAGCCAGAGCCAGGAGGGAAAGCTGGGGCTGGGAATCTTCAGCACACAGTCAGCTTTGCAACGGAGTCAGCATCTGTGCTGTCTCTCCTAGCTTTCAAACCTAAAAGTGCATTTGAATGCAAGCTCTCCAGAGCCTGCTCTCGGCTGCCCAGCAGCATAGTGAGTAGAACACCAATGTTTGGGTTCTGCTCCCACAGTAGAAGAGAAAAAAGGGAAAGCTGGCACTCGGATTCTTCAGCACACAGTCAGCTTTACAACAGTGCCTCCATCATTTCTGTCACTGCCCACTTTCATACCTGAGAGTGTACAAGGGTGAAAAGGATTGAAAGCTGGGGCTGGGAATCTTCAGCACACAGTCAGCTTTGCAACGGAGTCAGCATCTGTGCTGTCTCTCCTAGCTTTCAAACATAAAAGTGCATTTGAATGCAAGCTCTCCAGAGCCTGCTCTCGGCTGCCCAGCAGCATAGTGAGTAGAGCACCAATGTTTGGGTTCTGCTCCCACAGTAGAAGAGCCAGGAGGGAAAGCTGGCACTCGGATTCTTCAGCACACAGTCAGCTTTACAACACTGCCTCCATCATTGCTGTCACTGCCCACTTTCATACCTGAGAGTGTACAAGGGTGAAAAGGATTGAAAGCTGGGGCTGGGAATCTTCAGCACACAGTCAGCTTTGCAACGGAGTCACCATCTGTGCTCTCTGAGCTTTCAAACCTAAAAGTGCATTTGAATGCAAGATCTCCAGAGCCTGCTCTCGGCTGCCCAGCAGCATAGTGAGTGGAGCACCAACGTTTGGGTTCTGCTCCCACAGTAGAAGAGCCAGGAGGGAAAGATCGTGCTGGGCCTTTTCAGCACACAGTCAGCTTTACAAGGGTGTCAGCATCATGCCTGTTCACTGATCACTTTCATACGTAAAAGTCTATTTGAATTGTACCTCTCCGGAGCTTGCTCTAGGGGACCCAGGAGCACAGCGAGGAGGGCACGAACGTTTGCCCTCTGTTCCCACAGCCGAAGACGAATGAAAAAAGCTGGTGCTGGGCCTCTTCAGCACCCAGCTTTGCAACGGTGCCTCCATCATTGCAGTTTCTCCTCGGTTTAATGCCTAAAAGACAATTTGAATAAAAACTGGAGGTCACTCTCAGCTGCCCAGCAGCACAGTGAGTAGAGCACGAACGTTTGGCCTCTGCTCCCACATTAGAAGAGAAAAAAGGGAAAGCTGGTGCTGGGATTCTTCAGCACACAGTCAGCTTTACAACGGTGCCTCCATCATTGCTGTCTCTGCTCACTTTCATACCTGAAAGAGAGTTTGAATGAATCCTCTCGGAAGCCTGCCCTCTGCTGCCCAGCAGCACTCTGAGGAGATCATGAACGTCTGGCCTCTGCTCCCACAGCAGAAGAGCCAGGAGAGAAAGCTGCTTCTGGCAATCTTCAGCGCATAGTCAGCTTTGCAACTTTGTCACCAGCAGTGCTGTGGCTCCTCGGTTTCATAGCTAAAAGTTCATTTGAGTCGTACCTCTCCGGATGGTGTCTAAGCTGCCCAGCAGCACAGTGAGTAGAGCACAAACGTTTGGCCTCTGCTCACACAGCCGAAGAGCCAGGAGTGAAAGCTTGTGCTACTAATCTTCAGCACACAGTCAGCTTTGCAACGGAGTCAGCATCTGCGCTGTCTCTCCTAGCTTTCAAACCTAAAAGTGCATTTGAATGCAAGCTCTCCAGAGCCTGCTCTCGGCTGCCCAGCAGCATAGTGAGTAGAACACCAATGTTTGGGTTCTGCTCCCACAGTAGAAGAGAAAAAAGGGAAAGCTGGCACTCGGATTCTTCAGCACACAGTCAGCTTTACAACAGTGCCTCCATCATTTCTGTCACTGCCCACTTTCATACCTGAGAGTGTACAAGGGTGAAAAGGATTGAAAGCTGGGGCTGGGAATCTTCAGCACACAGTCAGCTTTGCAACGGAGTCACCATCTGTGCTCTCTGAGCTTTCAAACCTAAAAGTGCATTTGAATGCAAGATCTCCAGAGCCTGCTCTCGGCTGCCCAGCAGCATAGTGAGTGGAGCACCAACGTTTGGGTTCTGCTCCCACAGTAGAAGAGCCAGGAGGGAAAGATCGTGCTGGGCCTCTTCAGCACACAGTCAGCTTTACAAGGGTGTCAGCATCATGCCTGTTCACTGCTCACTTTCATAAGTAAAAGTCTATTTGAATTGTACCTCTCCGGAGCTTGCTCTAGGGGACCCAGGAGCACAGCGAGGAGGGCACGAACGTTTGCCCTCTGCTCCCACAGCCGAAGACGAATGAAAAAAGCTGGTGCTGGGCCTCTTCAGCACCCAGCTTTGCAACGGTGCCTCCATCATTGCAGTTTCTCCTCCGTTTAATGCCTAAAAGACAATTTGAATAAAAACTGGAGGTCACTCTCAGCTGCCCAGCAGCACAGTGAGTAGAGCACGAACGTTTGGCCTCTGCTCCCACATTAGAAGAGAAAAAAGGGAAAGCTGGTGCTGGGATTCTTCAGCACACAGTCAGCTTTACAACGGTGCCTCCATCATTGCTGTCTCTGCTCACTTTCATACCTGAAAGAGAGTTTGAATGAATCCTCTCGGAAGCCTGCCCTCTGCTGCCCAGCAGCACTCTGAGGAGATCATGAACGTCTGGCCTCTGCTCCCACAGCAGAAGAGCCAGGAGAGAAAGCTGCTTCTGGCAATCTTCAGCACATAGTCAGCTTTGCAACTTTGTCACCAGCAGTGCTGTGGCTCCTCGGTTTCATAGCTAAAAGTTCATTTGAGTCGTACCTCTCCGGATTGCGTCTAAGCTGCCCAGCAGCACAGTGAGTAGAGCACAAACGTTTGGCCTCTGCTCACACAGCCGAAGAGCCAGGAGTGAAAGCTTGTGCTACTAATCTTCAGCACACAGTCAGCTTTGCAAAGGTGCCTCCATTACTGGTGTCACTGCCCACTTTCAACAGGAAAAACCTCTGAATGCATTCGCTCCAGAGCCTGCTCTCGCCTGCGCAGCAGCACAGTGAGTAAGAGCATGAACCTTTGGCCTCTGCTCCCACAGCAGAAGAGCCAGGAGGGAAAGCTGGTGCTGGCATTCTTCAGCACACAGTCAGCTTTGCAACGGTGCCTCCATCATTGCTTTCACTGCTCACTTTCATACCTGAAAGAGAGTTTGAATGAAACCTCTCCGAAGCCTGCACTCTGCTGCCCAGCAACGCAGGGCGTAGATGCAGAAGGTTTGGCTTCTGTTCTCACAGCCGAAGAGGCAGGAGGGAAAGGTGGTGCTAGTGATCTTCAGAACAGAGTCAGCTTTGCAACACTATGTCCATCCTTACTCTCAGGGCTCACTTTCCTACGTGAGTTTGCATTTGAATGCTACCTCTCAGGAGCTTGCTGTCTGCTGCCCAGCAGCACACTGAGTAGAGCACGAACTTTTGGCCTCTGTTCTCCCAGCCGAAGAGCCAGGAGGGAAAGCTGGGGCTGGGAAGCATCAGCACACAGTCAGCTTTGCAACGGAGTCACCATCTGTGCTCTCTGAGCTTTCAAACCTAAAAGTGCATTTGAATGCAAGATCTCCAGAGCCTGCTCTCGGCTGCCCAGCAGCATAGTGAGTGGAGCACCAACGTTTGGGTTCTGCTCCCACAGTAGAAGAGCCAGGAGGGAAAGATCGTGCTGGGCCTCTTCAGCACACAGTCAGCTTTACAAGGGTGTCAGCATCATGCCTGTTCACTGATCACTTTCATACGTAAAACTCTATTTGAATTGTACCTCTCCGGAGCTTGCTCTAGGGGACCCAGGAGCACAGCGAGGAGGGCACGAACGTTTGCCCTCTGTTCCCACAGCCGAAGACGAATGAAAAAAGCTGGTGCTCGGCCTCTTCAGCACCCAGCTTTGCAACGGTGCCTCTATCATTGCAGTTTCTCCTCCGTTTAATGCCTAAAAGACAATTTGAATAAAAACTGGAGGTCACTCTCAGCTGCCCAGCAGCACAGTGAGTAGAGCACGAACGTTTGGCCTCTGCTCCCGCATTAGAAGAGAAAAAAGGGAAAGCTGGTGCTGGGATTCTTCAGCACACAGTCAGCTTTACAACGGTGCCTCCATCATTGCTGTCTCTGCTCACTTTCATACCTGAAAGAGAGTTTGAATGAATCCTCTCGGAAGCCTGCCCTCTGCTGCCCAGCAGCACTCTGAGGAGATCATGAACGTCTGGCCACTGCTCCCACAGCAGAAGAGCCAGGAGAGAAAGCTGCTTCTGGCAATCTTCAGCACATAGTCAGCTTTGCAACTTTGTCCCCAGCAGTGCTGTGGCTCCTCGGTTTCATAGCTAAAAGTTCATTTGAGTCGTACCTCTCCGGATGGTGTCTAAGCTGCCCAGCAGCACAGTGAGTAGAGCACAAACGTTTGGCCTCTGCTCACACAGCCGAAGAGCCAGGAGTGAAAGCTTGTGCTACTAATGTTCAGCACACAGTCAGCTTTGCAAAGGTGCCTCCATTACTGGTGTCACTGCCCACTTTCAACAGGAAAAACCTCTGAATGCATTCGCTCCAGAGCCTGCTCTCGCCTGCGCAGCAGCACAGTGAGTAGAGCATGAACTTTTGGCCTCTGCTCCCACAGCAGAAGAGCCAGGAGGGAAAGCTGGTGCTGGCATTCTTCAGCACACAGTCAGCTTTGCAACGGTGCCTCCATCATTGCTTTCACTGCTCACTTTCATACCTGAAAGAGAGTTTGAATGAAACCTCTCCGAAGCCTGCACTCTGCTGCCCAGCAACGCAGGGCGTAGATGCAGAAGGTTTGGCTTCTGTTCTCACAGCCGAAGAGGCAGGAGGGAAAGGTGGTGCTAGTGATCTTCAGAACAGAGTCAGCTTTGCAACACTATGTCCATCCTTACTCTCAGGGCTCACTTTCCTACGTGAGTTTGCATTTGAATGCTACCTCTCAGGAGCTTGCTGTCTGCTGCCCAGCAGCACACTGAGTAGAGCACGAACTTTTGGCCTCTGTTCTCCCAGCCGAAGAGCCAGGAGGGAAAGCTGGGGCTGGGAATCTTCAGCACACAGTCAGCTTTGCAACGGAGTCACCATCTGTGCTGTCTCTCCTAGCTTTCAAACCTAAAAGTGCATTTGAATGCAAGCTCTCCAGAGCCTGCTCTCGGCTGCCCAGCAGCATAGTGAGTAGAACACCAATGTTTGGGTTCTGCTCCCACAGTAGAAGAGAAAAAAGGGAAAGCTGCACTCGGATTCTTCAGCACACAGTCAGCTTTACAACAGTGCCTCCATCATTTCTGTCACTGCCCACTTTCATACCTGAGAGTGTACAAGGGTGAAAAGGATTGAAAGCTGGGGCTGGGAATCTTCAGCACACAGTCAGCTTTGCAACGGAGTCACCATCTGTGCTCTCTGAGCTTTCAAACCTAAAAGTGCATTTGAATGCAAGATCTCCAGAGCCTGCTCTCGGCTGCCCAGCAGCATAGTGAGTGGAGCACCAACGTTTGGGTTCTGCTCCCACAGTAGAAGAGCCAGGAGGGAAAGATCGTGCTGGGCCTTTTCAGCACACAGTCAGCTTTACAAGGGTGTCAGCATCATGCCTGTTCACTGATCACTTTCATACGTAAAAGTCTATTTGAATTGTACCTCTCCGGAGCTTTTTCTAGGGGACCCAGGAGCACAGCGAGGAGGGCACGAACGTTTGCCCTCTGTTCCCACAGCCGAAGACGAATGAAAAAAGCTGGTGCTGGGCCTCTTCAGCACCCAGCTTTGCAACGGTGCCTCCATCATTGCAGTTTCTCCTCCGTTTAATGCCTAAAAGACAATTTGAATAAAAACTGGAGGTCACTCTCAGCTGCCCAGCAGCACAGTGAGAAGAGCACGAACGTTTGGCCTCTGCTCCCACATTAGAAGAGAAAAAAGGGAAAGCTGGTGCTGGGATTCTTCAGCACACAGTCAGCTTTACAACGGTGCCTCCATCATTGCTGTCTCTGCTCACTTTCATACCTGAAAGAGAGTTTGAATGAATCCTCTCGGAAGCCTGCCCTCTGCTGCCCAGCAGCACTCTGAGGAGATCATGAACGTCTGGCCTCTGCTCCCACAGCAGAAGAGCCAGGAGAGAAAGCTGCTTCTGGCAATCTTCAGCACATAGTCAGCTTTGCAACTTTGTCACCAGCAGTGCTGTGGCTCCTCGGTTTCATAGCTAAAAGTTCATTTGAGTCGTACCTCTCCGGATTGCGTCTAAGCTGCCCAGCAGCACAGTGAGTAGAGCACAAACGTTTGGCCTCTGCTCACACAGCCGAAGAGCCAGGAGTGAAAGCTTGTGCTACTAATGTTCAGCACACAGTCAGCTTTGCAAAGGTGCCTCCATTACTGGTGTCACTGCCCACTTTCAACAGGAAAAACCTCTGAATGCATTCGCTCCAGAGCCTGCTCTCGCCTGCGCAGCAGCACAGTGAGTAAGAGCATGAACCTTTGGCCTCTGCTCCCACAGCAGAAGAGCCAGGAGGGAAAGCTGGTGCTGGCATTCTTCAGCACACAGTCAGCTTTGCAACGGTGCCTCCATCATTGCTTTCACTGCTCACTTTCATACCTGAAAGAGAGTTTGAATGAAACCTCTCCGAAGCCTGCACTCTGCTGCCCAGCAACGCAGGGCGTAGATGCAGAAGGTTTGGCTTCTGTTCTCACAGCCGAAGAGGCAGGAGGGAAAGGTGGTGCTAGTGATCTTCAGAACAGAGTCAGCTTTGCAACACTATGTCCATCCTTACTCTCAGGGCTCACTTTCCTACGTGAGTTTGCATTTGAATGCTACCTCTCAGGAGCTTGCTGTCTGCTGCCCAGCAGCACACTGAGTAGAGCACGAACTTTTGGCCTCTGTTCTCCCAGCCGAAGAGCCAGGAGGGAAAGCTGGGGCTGGGAAGCATCAGCACACAGTCAGCTTTGCAACGGAGTCACCATCTGTGCTCTCTGAGCTTTCAAACCTAAAAGTGCATTTGAATGCAAGATCTCCAGAGCCTGCTCTCGGCTGCCCAGCAGCATAGTGAGTGGAGCACCAACGTTTGGGTTCTGCTCCCACAGTAGAAGAGCCAGGAGGGAAAGATCGTGCTGGGCCTCTTCAGCACACAGTCAGCTTTACAAGGGTGTCAGCATCATGCCTGTTCACTGATCACTTTCATACGTAAAACTCTATTTGAATTGTACCTCTCCGGAGCTTGCTCTAGGGGACCCAGGAGCACAGCGAGGAGGGCACGAACGTTTGCCCTCTGTTCCCACAGCCGAAGACGAATGAAAAAAGCTGGTGCTGGGCCTCTTCAGCACCCAGCTTTGCAACGGTGCCTCTATCATTGCAGTTTCTCCTCCGTTTAATGCCTAAAAGACAATTTGAATAAAAACTGGAGGTCACTCTCAGCTGCCCAGCAGCACAGTGAGTAGAGCACGAACGTTTGGCCTCTGCTCCCGCATTAGAAGAGAAAAAAGGGAAAGCTGGTGCTGGGATTCTTCAGCACACAGTCAGCTTTACAACGGTGCCTCCATCATTGCTGTCTCTGCTCACTTTCATACCTGAAAGAGAGTTTGAATGAATCCTCTCGGAAGCCTGCCCTCTGCTGCCCAGCAGCACTCTGAGGAGATCATGAACGTCTGGCCACTGCTCCCACAGCAGAAGAGCCAGGAGAGAAAGCTGCTTCTGGCAATCTTCAGCACATAGTCAGCTTTGCAACTTTGTCCCCAGCAGTGCTGTGGCTCCTCGGTTTCATAGCTAAAAGTTCATTTGAGTCGTACCTCTCCGGATGGTGTCTAAGCTGCCCAGCAGCACAGTGAGTAGAGCACAAACGTTTGGCCTCTGCTCACACAGCCGAAGAGCCAGGAGTGAAAGCTTGTGCTACTAATGTTCAGCACACAGTCAGCTTTGCAAAGGTGCCTCCATTACTGGTGTCACTGCCCACTTTCAACAGGAAAAACCTCTGAGAGCATGAACTTTTGGCCTCTGCTCCCACAGCAGAAGAGCCAGGAGGGAAAGCTGGTGCTGGCATTCTTCAGCACACAGTCAGCTTTGCAACGGTGCCTCCATCATTGCTTTCACTGCTCACTTTCATACCTGAAAGAGAGTTTGAATGAAACCTCTCCGAAGCCTGCACTCTGCTGCCCAGCAACGCAGGGCGTAGATGCAGAAGGTTTGGCTTCTGTTCTCACAGCCGAAGAGGCAGGAGGGAAAGGTGGTGCTAGTGATCTTCAGAACAGAGTCAGCTTTGCAACACTATGTCCATCCTTACTCTCAGGGCTCACTTTCCTACGTGAGTTTGCATTTGAATGCTACCTCTCAGGAGCTTGCTGTCTGCTGCCCAGCAGCACACTGAGTAGAGCACGAACTTTTGGCCTCTGTTCTCCCAGCCGAAGAGCCAGGAGGGAAAGCTGGGGCTGGGAATCTTCAGCACACAGTCAGCTTTGCAACGGAGTCACCATCTGTGCTCTCTCCTAGCTTTCAAACCTAAAAGTGCATTTGAATGCAAGCTCTCCAGAGCCTGCTCTCGGCTGCCCAGCAGCATAGTGAGTAGAACACCAATGTTTGGGTTCTGCTCCCACAGTAGAAGAGAAAAAAGGGAAAGCTGCACTCGGATTCTTCAGCACACAGTCAGCTTTACAACAGTGCCTCCATCATTTCTGTCACTGCCCACTTTCATACCTGAGAGTGTACAAGGGTGAAAAGGATTGA
>NW_026913463.1:0-10813 GCF_034315485.1 Pezoporus occidentalis
GCCGGCAGACGGCAAAGTCCCGACGGGGCGGGGCCTCCCTTCCTGCTGCTGCGCACCCTGCCGCGGTTACAGAAATCAAAAGGAGGGAGGGGGCGTGGGCCAAAAAAACGGAGAAGGGAAAACCGAAAAGTAAAAAGAAACCGAGAAACCCCAAGGGAACCACACAGAGAACAACTCCGGGGAAAAAAAAAAAAAAATACCGCACGCGAACACGCACACCCGACACACACACGCGCACACGCGCGCACACACACCCCCCCACACCCAGCCCACCTCTGCGCGCGCTAGGCTCCCCGCCTGCTCACCGACCACTGTCTCCTGCTTGCTTGCTTGCTTGCTTGCTTGCTCGCACGCTCGCCTGCCTGCCTGCCTGCCTGCCTCCTTACCGGCCCCCGGCGAACTGAGCGCGAGACTACCCGCCCGGCGGGAGCAGCCCGTGTTTTCTTCGCTGACTGGGACCCGCTTGGCGAGCCGGAGGGGGGTCGGGGGGGGGCGAGGGCGCAGTCGCAGAGCGTCAGGCTGCCGAACGCTGCCCCTCCCTCCGCCCACCTGCTCCTGGGCGGTGCCGCTGTCTGGGGACTGGGGCCGCACCCAAGGCACGGAGGGTCCGGAACAGCAGCGCGAAGGGAGGGGGAGCGGGAGGGGGAGCGGGAGGGGGAGCGGGAGGGGCGTGCACTGGGCTCTCTCTCTCTCTGCGTCTGTTATGTATGCGCCGCTGGGGGGGGGGGGGGGTGTGTGTGTGTCTTATAAAAATTTCGCCTTGACCATGATCTGATTGAATTTTTAATTACAATTGATTAATTCCGAGAGGCAATAAGCAAGCAGCGCTGGGTACGCCGGGGAGTCTCCGCTCCTCCCAAGACGCACACCGACATTTCTGGGGTACAGTCTCTTATACTCCTCGGTCTTGGGTTTCAGCCAATCCTGTCGTCTCCTTCACCCGAATATCGACGTGGGTCCTTTTCATTGCTCTCCTCCTGTTGCTGGGGTCTTGTCTTCGGGTGAAGAAACTTCTTAAAGAGTTATTGAATTCCTTGGTAATGCAGTAACGGGCTATGTCTATCACAAGCTTAACCACCATCTTAGCCCACCTCAATTCCATTTCTTATATAGTTAATACACAAGTTTCACCTCATCCTGTGACGGGATGGATCTCTCGATTACCTAACCCCCTTAAGGCATTCAAGCGGTTAAACAAAGTACCCCTTTAATTAGCAAAACGTTTTAGACATTCAAGTAGTTAAACGAAGTACCCCTTAAAGTAACAAAGCGTTTGATTAAGAAGGAGTATTCGTTTCTTCTTTTTCATCGTTGTATTGACAGGAAAATCTAATCCTTCTTCTACGTTCTACACACGAGACGACGATTTCAAGGATTTTGGATTCCACCCAAAGTACAACGATGACGAGGACTCCTAAGTCGCTGACACGAATCGTTCCTATAGATCTCACAGGGGGGAGGAGGCGGGGGTGCGGGGGCGGGGGGGGGGTTGCGCCGCGAAGAGCGGGCGGGGCGGGGCGGGGCGGCGCGGCGCGGCATCGGCAGACCCGCAGGTGCGTCGGCTAGTGCGTTACAGTGTATCCCACGCTCGAGCGCGGGATCTCGTAAGGGGAACGTGATGTTCGGTCCTCCCGGCCACCGCCCCTGCGGTAATCTGAGCATTTACTTGAGCGCAGACAGTTTCTGTTGCCGACTGCGTTTCTATCTCGGTACGTCCCGGCGCAGAGATGCCTTAGCGGCCGGCGTCTGTCTCTCGCTTGGGCTTGCCTAGGGCCCGGTGGTGGGGACGGGGTGGCCCGTGTCTCTGTTTCTTGGAGCTGTCCCTGCCGGGAGCTCCTGCTCTGTGCCCGACTCTGCTCCCTCTCGGTAGTCCTAGAGGCAAGGCGGCTTTTCCTTGCCGGCCAGGGGTTGTTGCTTCCCCCTCAGCTTCCTCGAGCACCTTGGGGAGCTCCCAGGCAGGCTGAGCGCTGACCGACCCTGGCAGGTGGCGGAGTCCCTGCCCCGGCACACGGCCCCTGGACTGCAGGGACCCTGCTCGCCAGGACACCGCTGGGCACCCCTCGCTGCACGCCCACGTTCACACCCTGCAGCCAGCCCCGGAACGAGGGACCTGCCTTGTCCACTCACTCCCGTGCTGCAGAGGGAAGCCCTGCTCTGCAGCACATCCTCCTCCTTACCTAAACAGAGAAACTGGGGGGGTGTGTGGGGGTGTGTGTGTGTGTGTGGGGGGGGGGGGGGGGGGGGTGTTGGAATGTATCAAAGACTGGCAATTAGAGTGACCATGGGAAGGGAACGACAGTAGGTAATTAAGAGTGACCTGTCCCTGACTGGTATTTGGAAGATGTTGGAACTGGCAAGGAACAAGGACGGCGGAACCGGAAAGGATGTCGATAGGAAAATCTGGTAGACCTTTCACCTGATGTAACCGCAAGGCAAACACAGAAGTGCTTGGCTAATTGCTAGGCCGAAGAACACAGGCAACTGTGTGGACAATGGTTGCTCAAGGACAGATGTATGCTTGCAGCATATAAATATCGTGTAATCTGTTCAATAAACGATGATCCAGCTTGCACTCTACGTCTGAAACCCCTCCGTCCTCACACACGAGAACATGATTTTATTGTACCCTGCAGAAATTGGTCTAACAAGAGCATAAAAATCTGTATTTTGCTAAATCAACGAGACTTGCTGACCATGATAGCATGAGGCTCTTCTCCGAAGTTTCCGACACATTTGGCGCCCAAAACCAGGGACCAGAAGAACGTCCCTTTCAAGAGTTGCGGAGGGTGCAGGTCTCGACATAGAGACGGCTTCTGCAGGACAGCAGTGGCACATCGGTGGACTGCGTGATCTCTGCTTTGGCCCGGAGTGCAGCATCGGCTGGCTCTGCTGCTACGCGCTGCCGACGCCTGGAGGGTGCAACGGATCCGGTAAATATGCACAGGCAAGCGGCGTATGATCTTTTTACTGCCTTCCTCCGTTCGTCGGGGGCTAAAAGGCTTAGACTTTGATAAGGACCTCCCTGCCCTTCTTTCTCATGCCCGGTCTCTCGGTATTTTTAGTGACCCCCACTCTGTTCACCAGTTATCGGAATGGCGTCGCCACGGCTGGGATCTTACATTAGATGATGATAAAACTGCTAAAAAGTTATCCAAATTGTGGCGTTTGATACATAACGAACTCCTGATGGTACAGGCAGAGAAACGTGCGGCTGAAAGTGCCCGTTTGGCACAAGATCAGAATCGTAACTATGATCCTTCTGCCCCTAACCCGCCCGCGCGTATCGATCTGCGGGAAGATATCTGCCGGCGGGCTGCAACAGCAAACGAGCCAGGCAAAGATAACCCTTTTGATCCCGGAATAATCGACCCTGACAGAGAACCCCACCTCTACCCCCCTGACCCGCATGATATGTGGAAAAACATTAAAAAACAAGCGGAAAATCAAGGTGCTGTGAGCCTGCCCCACAACCTGAATGCTCCACATCCCGTCCGTCACGAGGCGAACCGGGGGCTGGACGGCGGGGAGGAAAACGGCGCTCCCGCGGGAGCCGAACGGAGGCTGCGGCGGGGGCTCCCCGCCGACCGAGGGGCTGCACCCGGTGGCAGCGGTGGGATAAGGAGCTGCGGAGCACGGGCGCGCCGCCTCCACCTCCCTGATGCCGCGACCTCACTCACTCGCCCGGCGGCGGCAGCAGCAGGCTCCGGCGGGCTCCCCCCATTGCCTGCCCGCGGGCAGAGGGCTCTGATACTCGCCCGCCCCTCGCCTTTCTGTGCTCCGGCAGGCGCGGGGTGCGCGGCGGTGCGGGGTCCACTCCTCCCGGTGAGAGGCAGGAGAAACCCAGCCTCTGCCCCGGAGGTCTTTCACCCACAGCAATGGTCTCTTAACAGAGCACGATTCAGTCAAACACGCTACCCTTCAAAACAGAGCTGCCATAGATTTTTTGCAATTATCTCAAATGGATGTAAAGACTTTGATAGAATGTGTTACGTGAATCTATCTGATCATTCTGAGTCTGTCCATGATGCAATTCAAAACCTAAAGGACGGAGTTAAGAAGTTGTGAGTGGAGAGTAGCTGGAATTGGCTAGAAAGTTTGCTGTCAGAATAGGGCGTCAGTGCATGCTTGAAAAATATTATTAAAATCGCATTAACCTATGTAAAAATCTCTATGTATTTTAATCAAACTTCCTTGTTTAATTGCTTGTGTAAATCGTTTGTTTGCTAAGTCTATTAACAATGTTTCGTTAGTTTATAAAGAAGGGAGAGATGAGGGGAATGCTGCACAAGAAGCTGCACCAGTAGACCTGGATGAGAGCCCAGGCATCTGGACTCTTATCAGCCACAAACCTTGGGAGAAGTGAACGGGACAAGTTAGAAAGAAGTGGAGAAAGAACACCGGGTGGAACCGAAGAAAGAGCATCAAGATAATTTCTGAGGACTGTACATTTGGAAACAGGAGGATGCTTAAGACAGGATAAAGAATGTGTAGTCAAGGGGAAGTGGAAGTGAGATTGTAATGAGTAGTGATAGCAGAGAACTATGTTTAGAAATAATTATTCAAACAAAGGTGTGTGGACAGTAATGTGATTAGCTGAAAGAGTGTGCGATTAATAAAATTGTTTTGTGATGGAAAAGTACCAAAAGAACTAACCGCTACTAACTGCTAAGCAGAATACTATAAAAACCTGTAAGCTCACTCAATAAGGGATTTCATTTGTAGCCAGAAACAGAGTCCATGCCTCAGTTGCCACAAGATCGGGCCTGGGAAAGGGTGCTATCCCATATAAAGGATGGCCCGTGTGCAGTAGGGACCTTAGGCATGTTTATCCCTAATAACACTATGATAATAAATAAACGAGGATTGTGTTCTCGAAGGTCAACGCACGCTTTTCAACCGAGCTGCGATGACAAAGTAAATTTTTGGAACCAGGTGAAAAAATAGCTGCTTCTTTTAGCTCCCGGAGTAGCTAGCGCTCAAGCTTTGGCAACATTGAATAAGTTAGGATGTTGGCTTGCTAAGAAAACTAATGCTACAGCATCCGCTCTCTCTGCGCTGCTCACTGATGTTGACTCTATAAGACATGCAACTTTGCAAAACAGAGCAGCAATCAATTTTCTCCTCTTAGCACAAGGTCATGGGTGTGATGAATTTGAAGGTATGTGCTGCATGAATCTTTCAGACCACTCTAACTCCATTCACAAACAATTAGCACACTTAAAAGACAATATGCGAAAATTACAGGAAACAAGTGATCCTTTCACAAACTGGTTAGCGTCCTTTGGATTATCTCCTTGGTTAATCACTTTGATAGAAAAACTTGCTTTGGTGCTGGCTATAATTTTGCTCGCAATTTTGCTTTTACCGTGTATCATGCAGTGTTTGCAAAAAATGATATCGAATGCTTTTAATCATAAAATGGCTATGCTTGCTACTAAAGAAAACGGGGGAAGTGTAGAGAGCCTGACAGCAGAATGGCTGCAGGACAAAGGCCACGAAACTGTGCAACTAGTCAAGATCTAGGCCGAAGAACACAGCAGCAACTGTGTGGACAATGGTTGCTCAAGGACAGGATGTATGCTTGCTGAGATAGCGCAACGGTAATGCTTGAGCAAGTTGAAACATGTTGAAACAAGAAGCGGTGGCGGTTATTTAGAAACCCCTGCGTTAGCACAAACTAACCAATGATTTTACTGTACCCTAGCAGAAATTGTATCTAACACTGAGACTATAAAAATAGCTGTATTTTGCTAAATAAACGAGACTTGCTGACCATGATAGCATGAGGCTTGTCTCCCGCGACTCCGACAGATGTCGATAGGAAAATCTGGTAGACCTTTCACCTGATGTAACCGCAAGGCAAACACAGAAGTGCTTGGCTAATTGCTTGTAATCTGTTCATGGGATCCTGCACTCTGGGTGTCTGTGCCTCCGTCCTCACACACTGGATGGTCAGCAAGAGCAACATAATCCTCCCTTCTACCCTCAACCAGGCTGGAAAATCAGCAGAAGTTTCAGGACATTTCCCCAAAACCACAACCAGAAGAACGTCTGTGCAATCTCTTAGCCCGTTGCGGAGGGAGGAGGCTGGGGGATCGGAGCGGGGTGGGGGGAGGAGGTGGTGGCATCTGCAGAAAATCGGCTGTTGTATTTCAGCGCGTCCTGGCTTCAGCAGTCTGCAGTACTATTGTTGCAATTAATGTAACAGTTTGTCAGTGCCAGTTCCTGTGTGTCGTCTGCGTGTGTGAGACCCGAAAATCAGCAGAGTCCCGATCCCGTTCCCCCGCCAGCCAGAGACGTGTTTTTCGCAGGCGGGAGGGGGTGGTGGGCTGTGTGTCGGCAGACGGACACGCGAAACCAAAGAAACAACGAAACCCCCAAGCCCCCACGGAACTCTGGCGAGCGCCGGGACCTGGGCCGCCGCCTCTGCCCGCCCGGTCCTGAGACAAGGGGGCGCAAAATCCCACGATGGAATACAGAAACCTTTAGAATCAGTTTCAGGTCATGTTAAGTTTGATGGCTTTGTAACAGTAGCAACGGAAAATCACTGAGGTGCATGACACAGAGAGAAAAAAAGACTACAGCTTAGAGAACAGAATTCTCACAAGAGAAATCGTTGCAGTTGACATAGTTGTAAGAAAAAGTCTAGAAGAACAGGACACGGGGATAAGGAGTATCTGGGAACCGCAGGTGAAGGGTGGGCTACAGTTCAACTACCTGATAAGTAGGAGGATAGGAGGATTATTATGTCTCTGGTGCTAACGAGCCAATTAAACTGATGTGAGCATCTACTGCGCGTGCTTCAAAGGCTGCCAGAAGTGATGAAGATCGTTGGAAGAAGTAAACGATCCTCAGAGACCACCACCACCACCACAATTCTGCACGCAAGAATCCTGGAAAATTATGTCACCCATACGTAGCCTCGTGAATAGGTATGTATGCCCAGTGGTATGTACAGTGGGACGGCTTGCGTGGCAATTGAGAGACACACGTTAGGAGGAGCCCGTGTCTCCCGGCGCCGCAATCAAGAATACCTGCTTGTCAGCTTGAAAACTTTGTTGGCAAGTGTGTCCCCGGAGTGGTTTGTCCTGCGAGACGCAGTGGGCGTCTTGTAGGAAAGCTTTTGGATTTTACTGTGGGATCCCGTTCGTGTGTCTGTGTGTGTGAAACCGAGGATGGAAAATCAGCAGAGTGAAGCGATCTTGAGAAAGAGTCCTTCGGGTGCATTTTGGCACACTGGAAAGGACTGAACTAGAATACCTTGTTGCAATTAATGTAACAGTTTGTCTGTGGGATCCCGTTCCTGTGTCTGTCTGCGTCTGCGTGTGTGAGACCGAGGATGGAAAATCAGCAGAGTG
The DNA here is from genome assembly GCF_034315485.1 of Pezoporus occidentalis. Lineage (NCBI taxonomy): Eukaryota > Metazoa > Chordata > Aves > Psittaciformes > Psittacidae > Pezoporus > Pezoporus occidentalis. Next base: position 7,359 of record NW_026913463.1, read on the forward strand.
AAGCGATCTTGAGAAAGAGAAAGAGTGAAGCGATCTTGAAAAAGAGTTCGGGTGCATTTTGGCACACTGGAAAGGACTGAACTAGAATACCTTGTTGCAATTAATGTAACAGTTTGTCTGTGGTATCCCGTTCCTGTGTCTGTCTGTGCCTCCGTGCCTGAGACCGAGGATGGAAAATCAGCAGAGTGGAGAAACATTGTATACTTTGGAAGATCAGGGAGAATGGCCTAAAAATGGAACTCTGAACTAGAATACATGGTTGCAATTAATGTAACAGGGTGTTGTCTGTCTGTGGGATCCCGTTCCTGTGTCTGTCTGCGTCTGCGTGTGTGAGACCGAGGATGGAAAATCAGCAGAGTGAAGCGATCTTGAGAAAGAGTCCTTCGGGTGCATTTTGGCACACTGGAAAGGACTGAACTAGAATACCTTGTTGCAATTAATGTAACAGTTTGTCTGTGGGATCCCGTTCCTGTGTCTGTCTGTGCCTCCGTGCCTGAGACCGAGGATGGAAAATCAGCAGAGTGGAGAAACATTGTATACTTTGGAAGATCAGGGAGAATGGCCTAAAAATGGAACTCTGAACTAGAATACATTGTTGCAATTAATGTAACAGGTTGTCGTGTGTGTGTCTGCGTCTGCGTGTGTCCGTTCCTGTGTGTCTGCGTCTGCAATTAATGTAACAGTTTGTGTGTGAGACCGAGGATGGAAAATGTATACTTTGGAAGATCAGGGAGAATGGCCTAAAAATGGAATCTAGAATACATTGTTGCAATTAATGTAACAGGTTGTCTGTGGGATCCCGTTCCTGTGTCTGTCTGCGTCTGCGTGTGTGAGACCGAGGATGGAAAATCAGCAGAGTGAAGAGATCTTGAGAAAGAGTCCTTCGGGTGCATTTTGGCACACTGGAAAGGACTGAACTAGAATACCTTGTTGCAATTAATGTAACAGTTTGTCTGTGGTATCCCGTTCCTGTGTGTCTGCTGTGCCTCCGTGCCTGAGACCGAGGATGGAAAATCAGCAGAGTGGAGAAACATTGTATACTTTGGAAGATCACGGAGAATGGCCTAAAAATGGAACTCTGAACTAGAATACATTGTTGCAATTAATGTAACAGGTTGTCTGTGGGGTCCCGTTCCTGTGTGTCTGCGTCTGCGTGTGTGAGACCGAGGATGGAAAATCAGCAGAGTGAAGCGATCTTGAGAAAGAGTCCTTCGGGTGCATTTTGGCACACTGGAAAGGACTGAACTAGAATACCTTGTTGCAATTAATGTAACAGTTTGTCTGTGGGATCCCGTTCCTGTGTCTGTCTGTGCCTCCGTGCCTGAGACCGAGGATGGAAAATCAGCAGAGTGGAGAAACATTGTATACTTTGGAAGATCAGGGAGAATGGCCTAAAAATGGAACTCTGAACTAGAATACATGGTTGCAATTAATGTAACAGTTTGTCTGTGGGATTCCGTTCGTGTGTCTGCGTCTGCGTGTGTGAGACCGAGGATGGAAAATCAGCAGAGTGAAGAGATCTTGAGAAAGAGTCCTTCGGGTGCATTTTGGCACACTGGAAAGGACTGAACTAGAATACCTTGTTGCAATTAATGTAACAGTTTGTCTGTGGTATCCCGTTCCTGGGTCTGTCTGTGCCTCCGTGCCTGAGACCGAGGATGGAAAATCAGCAGAGTGGAGAAACATTGTATACTTTGGAAGATCAGGGAGAATGGCCTAAAAATGGAACTCTGAACTAGAATACATGGTTGCAATTAATGTAACAGTTTGTCTGTGAGATTCCGTTCGTGTGTCTGCGTCTGCGTGTGTGAGACCGAGGATGGAAAATCAGCAGAGTGAAGCGATCTTGAGAAAGAGTCCTTCGGGTGCATTTTGGCACACTGGAAAGGACTGAACTAGAATACCTTGTTGCAATTAATGTAACAGTTTGTCTGTGGGATCCCGTTCCTGGGTCTGTCTGTGCCTCCGTGCCTGAGACCGACCGAGGATGGAAAATCAGCAGAGTGGAGAAACATTGTATACTTTGGAAGATCACGGAGAATGGCCTAAAAATGGAACTCTGAACTAGAATACATTGTTGCAATTAATGTAACAGGTTGTCTGTGGGATCCCGTTCCTGGGTGTCTGCGTCTGCGTGTGTGAGACCGAGGATGGAAAATCAGCAGAGTGAAGCGATCTTGAGAAAGAGTCCTTCGGGTGCATTTTGGCACACTGGAAAGGACTGAACTAGAATACCTTGTTGCAATTAATGTAACAGTTTGTCTGTGGGATCCCGTTCCTGGGTCTGTCTGTGCCTCCGTGCCTGAGACCGAGGATGGAAAATCAGCAGAGTGGAGAAACATTGTATACTTTGGAAGATCAGGGAGAATGGCCTAAAAATGGAACTCTGAACTAGAATACATGGTTGCAATTAATGTAACAGGTTGTCTGTGGGATCCCGTTCCTGTGTATGTCTGCGTCTGCGTGTGTGAGACCGAGGAGAAAATCAGCAGAGTGAAGCGATCTTGAGAAAGAGTCCTTCGGGTGCATTTTGGCACACTGGAAAGGACTGAACTAGAATACCTTGTTGCAATTAATGTAACAGTTTGTCTGTGGTATCCCGTTCCTGTGTCTGTCTGTGCCTCCGTGCCTGAGACCGAGGATGGAAAATCAGCAGAGTGGAGAAACATTGTATACTTTGGAAGATCAGGGAGAATGGCCTAAAAATGGAACTCTGAACTAGAATACATGGTTGCAATTAATGTAACAGTTTGTCTGTGAGATTCCGTTCGTGTGTCTGCGTCTGCGTGTGTGAGACCGAGGATGGAAAATCAGCAGAGTGAAGAGATCTTGAGAAAGAGTCCTTTGGGTGCATTTTGGCACACTGGAAAGGACTGAACTAGAATACCTTGTTGCAATTAATGTAACAGTTTGTCTGTGGGATCCCGTTCCTGGGTCTGTCTGTGCCTCCGTGCCTGAGACCGAGGATGGAAAATCAGCAGAGTGGAGAAACATTGTATACTTTGGAAGATCACGGAGAATGGCCTAAAAATGGAACTCTGAACTAGAATACATGGTTGCAATTAATGTAACAGGTTGTCTGTGGGATCCCGTTCCTGTGTCTGTCTGCGTCTGCGTGTGTGAGACCGAGGATGGAAAATCAGCAGAGTGAAGCGATCTTGAGAAAAGAGTCCTTCGGGTGCATTTTGGCACACTGGAAAGGACTGAACTAGAATACCTTGTTGCAATTAATGTAACAGTTTGTCTGTGGTATCCCGTTCCTGTGTCTGTCTGTGCCTCCGTGCCTGAGACCGAGGATGGAAAATCAGCAGAGTGGAGAAACATTGTATACTTTGGAAGATCAGGGAGAATGGCCTAAAAATGGAACTCTGAACTAGAATACATGGTTGCAATTAATGTAACAGTTTGTCTGTGAGATTCCGTTCGTGTGTCTGCGTCTGCGTGTGTGAGACCGA
>NW_026913464.1:0-10787 GCF_034315485.1 Pezoporus occidentalis
GTATCTATGGGGTATCTATGGGGTATCTATGGGGTATATGGTGTCTATGGGGTATCTATGGGGTATCTATGGGGTATCTATGGGGTATCTATGGGGTATCTATGGGGTATCTATGGGGTATATGGTGTCTATGGGGTATCTATGGGGTATATGGTATCTATGGGGTATATGTGGGTCCTGGGCTCATTGGGGTGCCCCTGTTCCCCCCCCCAGCGGCCTCCGGTTACGGCACCCAACGGCTCCGCATCGGCCGCGACGCGGTCAAGGACTTCGACTGCTGCTGCCTCTCCCTGCAGCCCTGCCGGGACCCCGTGGTCACGTGAGGCGCCCAAAATCACCCCCAAAACACCTAAAACCACCCAAAATGACCCCAAATCACCCCCAAAACACCTAAAACCACCCAAAATGACCCCAAATCACCTCAAAAACACCTAAAACCACCCAAAATGACCCCAAATCACCCCAAAATGACCCAAAAACCCAAAATGACCCCAAATCACCTCAAAAACACCTAAAACCACCCAAAATGACCCCAAATCACCTCAAAAACACCTAAAACCACCCAAAATGACCCCAAATCACCTCAAAAACACCTAAAACCACCCAAAATGACCCCAAATCACCTCAAAAACACCTAAAACCACCCAAAATGACCCCAAATCACCCCCAAAACACCTAAAACCACCCAAAATGACCCCAAATCACCTCAAAAACACCTAAAACCACCCAAAATGACCCCAAATCACCTCAAAAACACCTAAAACCACCCAAAATGACCCCAAATCACCTCAAAAACACCTAAAACCACCCAAAATGACCCCAAATCACCTCAAAAACACCTAAAACCACCCAAAATGACCCCAAATCACCTCAAAAACACCTAAAACCACCCAAAATGACCCCAAATCACCTCAAAAACACCCCAAATCACCCAAAATCACCCCCAAAACACCTCAAAAACACCTAAAACCACCCAAAATGACCCCAAATCACCTCAGAAACACCTAAAACCACCCAAAATGATCCCCAAAAACACCTAAAACCACCCAAAACCTCACCCCAAAACACCTAAAACCACCCAAAATGACCCCAAATCACCCCAAAAACACCTAAAACCACCCAAAATGACCCCAAATCACCCCAAAAACACCTAAAACCACCCAAAATGACCCCAAATCACCTCAAAAACACCTAAAACCACCCAAAATGACCCCAAATCACCTCAAAAACACCTAAAACCACCCAAAATGACCCCAAATCACCTCAAAAACACCTAAAACCACCCAAAATGACCCCAAATCACCTCAAAAACACCTAAAACCACCCAAAATGACCCCAAATCACCTCAAAAACACCTAAAACCACCCCCAAAATCACCCCAAAACACACACCCCAAAAAAAAACAAAATCACCCCAAAAACACCCAAAATCACCCCAAAAAAACCAAAATCACCACAAAACACCCCAAAACACCCAAAACACCCCAAAAAGACCCCAAACCCCAAAATCACCCCAAAATCACCCCAAAATCACCCCAAATCACCCCAAAATCACCCCAAAACACCCAAAATCACCCCAAAATGACCCAAAATCACCCTGAAACACCCCAAATCACCCCAAAATGACCCAAAATCACCCCAAAAAACTGAAACACCCCACCAAAACACCCAAAATCACCCCAAAACACCCCGTAACACCCCAAAAACACCCAAAATCACCCCAAAACACCCAAAATCAGCCCCAAAACACTCAAAACATCCCCGGAACACCCAAAAAGACCCAAAATCACCCAAAACCACCCAAAATAACCCAAAATCAAATCACCCCAAAATCACCCCAAAATCACCCCAAAATCACCCCCAAATACCCCAAAACAAACACAAAACACCCCAACATCACCCCAAAACACCCCAAAAACACCCAAAATCACCCCAAAAAAACCAAAATCACCACAAAACACCCCAAAACACCCTAAAATCACCCAAAATCACCCCAAAATCACCCCAAAACACCCAAAATCACCCAAAAAAGGACCCAAAATCACCCCAAAACACCCCAAAATCAACCCAAAATGACCCAAAACCACCCCAAAACGCCCCAAAAAAAAAACAAAATCACCCCAAAATGACCCAAAATCACAAAAAAAAAAATGACCCAAAATCACCCCAAAATGACCCAAAATCACAAAAAAAAACAAAATCACCCCAAAATGACCCAAACCCCCCCCCATTGCCCCCTTTGCCCCCTCCCCGCAGCCCCGATGGGTTCCTGTACGAGCGCGAGGCCATCGTGCAGTACCTGCTGCACCGCAAGGGGGAGCTCGCGAGGCGCAGGAAGGTACCCGCGCTTGGGGGGCGCTTAGGGGTCCTAGGGGGCACTTAGGGGTCCCAGGGAGTCACTTATGGGTCCCAGAGGGCACTTATGGGGCATTTATGGGTCCTAGGGGCACTTATGGGGCACTTATGGGGCACTTATGGGGCACTTATGGGTCCTAGGGGGCACTTACGGGGCACTTATGGGGCACTTATGGGTCCCGGGGGTCACTTATGGGGCCATTATTGGGCACTCTAGGGGTCCCAGGGGGCACTTAGGGGGCACTTAAGAGGCACTTATGGGGCACTTAGGGGTCCCAGGGGGCACTTAGGGGGCACTTATGGGTCCTAGAGGGCACTTATGGGGCACTTAGGGGTCCCGGGTTGCACTTAGGGGGCACTTAGGGGTCCCGGGTTGCACTTAGGGGGCACTTAGGGGTACCAGGCGGCACTTATGGGTCCCAGGAGATCACTTATGGGGCACTTATGGGTCCTAGGGGGCACTTATGGGGCACTTATGGGGCACTTAGGGGTCCCAGGGGGCACTTATGGGGCACTTATGGGGCACTTACAGGTCCTAGAGGGCACTTACGGGGCACTTATGGGTCCCAGGGGGTCACTTATGGGTTCTAGGGGTCACTTGTGGGTCCCAGGGTGGTCACTTATGGGGCACTTATGGGTCCCGGGGGTCACTTATGGGGCACTTATGGGTCCTAGGGGTCACTTATGGGTCGCAGGGGGTCACTTAGGGGGCACTTATGGGTCCCAGGGTGGTCACTTATGGGTCCCAGGGATCACTTATGGGTTGCAGGGGGCACTTAGGGGGCACTTAGGGGGCACTTATAGGTCCTAGGGGTCACTTATGGGTCCCAGGGGGTCACTTAGGGGTCACTTATGGGTCCCAGGGGGTCACTTAGGGGGCACTTACGGGTCCCAGGGGTCACTTATGGGTCCCAGGGGGTCACTTAGGGGTCACTTATGGGTCCCAGGGGGTCACTTATGGGTCCCGGGGGTCACTTATGGGTCACTTCCCCCCCCAGGCCTATCGGCGGCAGCAGCAGCAAGAGCGGGAGCAGCAGAAGCAGAAACAGAGCCCCCTGGCGGCCGGCGGGAGCAGTGATGGTATGGGGGGGCTATGGGGCAGGGCTGTGGGGCTGGGCTATGGGGCTGAGCTATGGGGCTGGGCTGTGGGGCTGGGCTGTGGGGCTGGGCTGTGGGGCTGGGCTGTGGGGCTGGGCTATGGGGCTGGGCTGTGGGGCTGGGCTATGGGGCTGGGCTGTGGGGCAGGGCTATGGGGCTGAGCTATGGGGCTGGGCTATGGGGCTGGGCTGTGGGGCTGGGCTATGGGGCTGGGCTATGGGGCAGGGCTATGGGGCTGAGCTATGGGGCTGGAAATGGGGCTATGGGGCTGAGCTATGGGGCTGGGCTATGGGGCTGAGCTGTGGGGCAGGGCTATGGGGCTGAGCTAGGGGCTGGGCTATGGGGCTGAGCTAGGGGCTGGGCTATGGGGCTGAGCTAGGGGGCAGGGCTATGGGGCTGAGCTGTGGGGCAGGGCTATGGGGCTGGGCTGTGGGGCTGAGCTGTGGGGCAGGGCTATGGGGCTGAGCTGTGGGGCAGGGCTATGGGGCTGAGCTGTGGGGCAGGGCTATGGGGCTGAGCTAGGGGGCAGGGCTATGGGGCTGGGCTGTGGGGCTGAGCTAGGGGGCAGGGCTATGGGGCTGGGCTGTGGGGCTGAGCTAGGGGGCAGGGCTATGGGGCAGCCCCACAGCTCTGACCCCCCTGTTCCCCCATAGACCCCGGCCCCTCTGGGACCCTCCCAAGCTTCTGGATCCCATCCTTGACCCCCGAGGCTGGAGCTGAGCGGCTGCAGAAGCCGGTGAGTGCCCCATAGCGCGGCTCCCCCCGCCCCATAGCGCGGCTCCCCCTGCCCCATAGCGCGGCTGCCCCTGCCCCACAGCGCGGCTCCCCCTGCCCCATAGCGCGGCTTCCCCTGCCCCATAGCGCGGTCTCCCTGCCCCATAGCGCAAGTCCAACTGCCCCATAGCGCGGCTCCCCCTGCCCCATACCGTGGCTCCCCCGCCCCATAGCGCGGCTCCCCCCGCCCCATAGTGCGGTCCCCGTGCCCCACAGCGCGGCTCCCCCTGCCCCATAGCGTGGCTCCCCCTGCCCCAGGGGGCGTGGTCCCCCCGCCCCATAGCGCTGCTCCCCCCACCCCATAGCGCGGTCTCCCTGCCCCATAGCGCGGCTTCCCCTGCCCCATAGCGCGGCTCCCCCTGCCCCATCGCGTGGTCCCCCCGCCCCATAGCGCGGCTCCCCCCACCCCATAGCGCAGCTCCCCCTGCCCCATAGCGCGGTCTCCCTGCCCCATAGCGCGGCACCCCATAACCTGTGTGTCTTTCTCTATGGGGCACCCCATAACCTGTGTGTCTTTCTCTATGGGGCACCCCATACCCTCTCTATGGGGCACCCCATAACCTGTGTGTCTTTCTCTATGGGGCACCCCATAACCTGTGTGTCTTTCTCTATGGGGCACCCCATAACCTCTCTCTATGGGGCACCCCATAACCTCCCTATGGGGCAGCCCCATAACCTCTCTCTATGGGGCACCCCATAACCTCCCTATGGGGCACCCCATAACCTCTCTCTATGGGGCAGCCCCATAACCTGTGTCTCTCTGGGGCACCCCCTAACCTCTCCCTATGGGGCACCCCATAACCTCTCTATGGGGCACCCCATAACCTGTGTGTCTATGGGGCACCCCATAACCTCTCTCTATGGAGCAGCCCCATAACCTCTCTCTATGGGGCACCCCCTAACCTGTGTCTCTCTGTGGGGCAGCCCCATAACCTGTGTCCCTATGGGGCACCCCATAACCTGTGTCCCTATGGGGCACCCCCTAACCTCCCTATGGGGCAGCCCCATAACCTCTCTCTATGGGGCGCCCCCTAACCTGTGTGTCTATGGGGCAGCCCCATAACCTCTCTCTATGGGGCACCCCCTAACCTGTGTCTCTCTGTGGGGCAGCCCATAACCTCCCTATGGGGCGCCCCCTAACCTGTGTCTCTATGGGGCACCCCCTAACCTCCCTATGGGGCACCCCCTAACCTGTGTCCCTATGGGGCACCCCATAACCTCTCTCTCTGGGGCACCCCATAACCTGTGTCTCTCTGGGGCACCCCATAACCTCTCTCTATGGGGCACCCCATAACCTCTCGCTATGGGGCACTCCATAACCTGTGTCTCTCTGGGGCACCCCCTAACCTGTGTCTCTATGGGGCACCCCATAACCTGTGTCTCTCTCTATGGGGCACCCCATAACCTCTCTCTATGGGGCACCCCATAACCTGTGTTTCTCTCTATGGGGCACCCCATAACCCCTCTATGGGGCACCCCCTAACCTGTGTCTCTCTGTGGGGCAGCCCCATAACCTGTGTCTCTATGGGGCAGCCCCATAACCTGTGTCTCTGTGGAGCACCCCATAACCTCTCTCTATGGGGCACCCCATAACCTCTCTCTATGGGGCACCCCCTAACCTCTCCCTATGGGGCACCCCATAACCTCTCCCTATGGGGCAGCCCCATAACCTGTGTCCCTATGGGGCAGCCCCATAACCTCTCTCTATGGGGCGCCCCATAACCTCTCTCTATGGGGCACCCCATAACCTGTGTCTCTCTGGGGCACCCCATAACCTCTCTCTATGGGGCACCCCATAACCTGTGTCTCTATGGAGCACCCCATAACCTCTCTCTATGGTGCACCCTATAACCTCTCTATGGGGCACCCCATAACCTCTCTCTCTGGGGCACCCCATAACCTCCCTATGGGGCACCCCATAACCTGTGTGTCTATGGGGCACCCCATAACCTCTCTCTCTGGGGCACCCCATAACCTGTGTGTCTCTCTCTATGGGGCACCCCATAACTTCTCTCTCTGGGGCACCCCATAACCTGTGTCTCTATGGGGCACCCCATAACCTCTCTCTATGGGGCACCCCATAACCTGTGTGTCTATGGGGCACCCCATAACCTGTGTCTCTCTGTGGGGCAGCCCCATAACCTGTGTCCCTATGGGGCACCCCATAACCTCCCTATGGGGCAGCCTATAACCTCTCTCTCTGGGGCGCCCCATAACCTCTCTCTATGGGGCAGCCCCATAACCTGTGTCTCTCTGGGGCACACCATAACCTGTGTTTCTCTCTATGGGGCACCCCATAACCTCTCTATGGGGCACCCCATAACCTCTCTCTATGGGGCACCCCATAACCTGTCTCTATGGGGCACCCCCTAACCTGTGTCTCTATGGGGCACCCCATAACCTCTCTATGGGGCACCCCCTAACCTCTTTCTCTGGGGCACCCCATAACCTGTGTCCCTATGGGGCACCCCATAACCTCTCTATGGGGCACCCCATAACCTCTCTATGGGGCACCCCATAACCTCTCTCTATGGGGCACCCCCTAACCTGTGTCTCTATGGAGCACCCCATAACCTGTGTCTCTATGGGGCACCCCATAACCTCCCTATGGGGCACCCCATAACCTGTGTCCCTATGGGGCATCCCATAACCTCTCTATGGGGCAGCCCCATAACCACTCCCTATGGGGCACCCCATAACCTGTGTCTCTATGGGGCACCCCATAACCTCTCTCTGGGGCACCCCATAACCTGTGTGTCTCTCTCTATGGGGCACCCCATAACTTCTCTCTCTGGGGCACCCCATAACCTGTGTCTCTATGGGGCACCCCATAACCTCTCTCTATGGGGCACCCCATAACCTGTGTGTCTATGGGGCACCCCCTAACCTGTGTGTCTATGGGGCACCCCATAACCTCTCTCTATGGGGCAGCCCCATAACCTCTCTCTATGGGGCAGCCCCATAACCTCTCTCTATGGGGCACCCCATAACCTGTGTTTCTCTCTATGGGGCACCCCATAACCTCTCTCTCTGGGGCACCCCATAACCTGTGTCTCTATGGGGCACCCCATAACCTCTCTCTATGGGGCAGCCCCATAACCTCTCTCTATGGGGCACCCCATAACCTCTCTCTCTGGGGCACCCCATAACCTGTGTCTCTATGGGGCACCCCATAACCTCTCTCTATGGAGCAGCCCCATAACCTCCCTATGGGGCACCCCATAACCTCCCTATGGGGCAGCCCCATAACCTCTCTCTATGGGGCACCCCATAACCTCTCTCTATGGGGCAGCCCCATAACCTCTCTCTATGGGGCACCCCATAACCTGTGTGTCTATGGGGCACCCCATAACCTGTGTCTCTATGGGGCACCCCATAACCTGTGTCTCTATGGGGCAGGAGGGGGGCGCGCGGTGCCCCATGAGCGGGCGCCGCCTTCGCCTTCGGGACCTGGTTCCCGTTCGCTTCGCGCCGCTGGAGCCGGGGCTGCGGCGCCCCCAGCTCCTGGCGCGGGCCCCGGGCTCCCGGTACCGGTGCGCGGTGAGCGGGGACCCCCTGGGCAACGGCAGCGCCTGCGCGGTGCTGCGCCCGTCGTGAGTGCGCCAGGGCCCATTGGGACCCATAGAGACCCATAGAGACCCCATAGGGAACCATAGAGACCCCATAGGGAACCATAGAGACCCATAGGGAGCCATTGGGACCCATAGAGACCCCATTGGGACCCATAGAGACCCATAGAGACCCCATTGGGACCCATAGGGAGCCATTGGGACCCATAGGGAGCCATTGGGACCCCCTGGGCAACGGCAGCGCCTGCGCGGTGCTGCGCCCGTCGTGAGTGACCCAGACCCATAGGGACCCATAGAAACCCCATAGAAACCCATTGGGACCCATAGAGACCCCATTGGGACACATAGAGACCCATTGGGAGCCCATTGGGACCCATAGAGACCCATAGGGAGCCATAGAGACCCATTGGGAGCCATTGGGACCCATAGAGACCCCATTGGGACCCATAGAGACCCATAGAGACCCCATTGGGACCCATAGAGACCCATAGAGACCCCATTGGGACCCATAGAGACCCATAGGGAGCCATTGGGAGCCATAGAGACCCATAGAGACCCCATTGGGACCCATTGGGAGCCATTGGGACCCCCTGGGCAACGGCAGCGCCTGCGCGGTGCTGCGGCCGTCGTGAGTGCACCCGGACCCATAGGGACACATAGAGACCCATAGAGACCCCATTGGGACACATAGCCATTGGGACCCATAGGGAGCCATTGCGACCCATAGAGACTCCATTGGGACCCATAGAGACTATAGAGACCATAGAGACCCAGAACCCATAGAGACTCCTAAATGCCCTAATGGGACCCCCAAGTGCCCCCCTGGGACCCCCAAGTGCCCCCCTGGGACCCCAAACTGACCCCATGGGACCCCCAAGTGCCCCCATGGGACCCCAAGCTGACCCCATAGGACCCCCAAGTGCCCCCATGGGACCCCAAGCTGACCCCATAGGACCCCTAAGTGGCCCCCTGGGACCCCCAAGTGCCTCCATGGGACCCATAAGTACCCCCCTGGGACCCCAAACTGACCCCATAGGACCCCTAAGTGCCCCATGGGACCCCTAAGTGCCCCCCTGGGACCCCAAACTGACCCCATGGGACCCCCAAGTGCCCCCATGGGACCCCAAGCTGACCCCATAGGACCCCTAAGTGCCCCATGGGACCCCCAAGTGCCCCCTGGGACCCCAAACTGGCCCCATAGGACCCCTAAGTGGCCCCCTGGGACCCCCAAGTGCCCCCTGGGACTCCCAAACTGGCCCCATAGGACCCCTAAGTGGCCCCCTGGGACCCCTAAGTGCCCCATGGGACCCCCAAGTGCCCCTGGGACCCCCACATGCCCCTCTGGGACCCCTAAGTGGCCCCCTGGGACCCCCAAGCTGACCCCATGGGACCCCAAACTGACCCCATAGGACCCCTAAGTGCCCCCATGGGACCCCAAACTGACCCCATAGGACCCCCAAGTGCCCTCTGGGACCCCCAAGTGCCCCCATGGGACCCCAAGCTGACCCCATGGGACGCCCAAGTGCCCCCATGGGACCCCCAAGTGCCCCCTGGGACCCCCACATGCCCCTCTAGGACCCCTAAGTGGCCCCCTGGGACCCCTAAGTGCCCCATGGGACCCCAAACTGACCCCATAGGACCCCCAAGTGCCCCCTGGGACCCCCAAGTGCCCCCCTGGGACCCCAAACTGACCCCATGGGACCCCTAAGTGCCCCCATAGGACCCCCAAGTGCCCCCATGGGACCCCAAACTGACCCCATAGGACCCCTAAGTGCCCCCCTGGGACCCACAAATGCCCCCCTGGGACCCCAAACTGACCCCATAGGACCCCTAAGTGCCCCATGGGACCCCCAAGTGACCCCATAGGGACCCCCAAGTGCCCCCATGGGACCCCAAACTGACCCCATAGGACCCCCAAGTGCCCCCTGGGACCCATAAGTGCCCCCCTGGGACCCCCAAGTGCCCCTGGGACCCCCACATGCCCCTCTGGGACCCCTAAGTGCCCCCTGGGACCCCCAAGTGCCCCCATGGGACCCCAAACTGACCCCATAGGACCCCTAAGTGCCCCATGGGACCCCCAAGTGCCCCTCTGGGACCCCAAAGTGCCCCCTGGGACCCCCAAGTGCCCCCATGGGACCCCCACAGTGCCCCTCTCGGACCCCTAAGTGCCCCCTGGGACCCCCAAGTGCCCCCCTGAGACCCCAAACTGACCCCCTGGGACCCCTAAGTGCCCCCCTGGGACCCACAAATGCCCCCTGGGACCCCAAACTGACCCCATAGGACCCCCAAGTGCCCCCCTGGGACCCCCAAGTGCCCCCATGGGACCCCAAGCTGACCCCATAGGACCCCTAAGTGCCCCATGGGACCCCCAAGTGCCCCTCTGGGACCCCAAACTGACCCCATGGGACCCCTAAGTGCCCCCTGGGACCCCCAAGTGCCCCCCTGGGACCCCCAAGTGCCCCCCTGGGACCCCAAACTGACCCCATAGGACCCCCAAGTGCCCCCCTGGGACCCCAAACTGACCCCATAGGACCCCTAAGTGCCCCATGGGACCCCAAGCTGACCCCATAGGACCCCTAAGTGCCCCCTGGGACCCCCAAGTGCCCCCCTGTGACCCCAAACTGACCCCATGGGACCCCAAACTGACCCCATAGGACCCCTAAGTGCCCCCCTGGGACCCCCAAGTGCCCCTCTAGGACCCCTAAGTGCCCCCATAGGACCCCCAAGTGCCCCCATGGGACCCCAAACTGACCCCATAGGACCCCAATCTGACCCCATGGGACCCCCAAGTGCCCCCCTGGGACCCCAAACTGACCCCATAGGACCCCCAAGTGCCCCCATGGGACCCCAAACTGACCCCATAGGACCCCTAAGTGCCCCCCTGGGACCCCATGCTGACCCCATAGGACCCCCAAGTGCCCCCTGGGACCCCCAAGTGCCCCCATGGGACCCCAAGCTGACCCCATAGGACCCCTGCCCCCCAAGTCCCCCC
>NW_026913465.1:0-11533 GCF_034315485.1 Pezoporus occidentalis
GAGACTCGGGGTTGTCCCCACGTGACCTCAGAGCACTCCCCCTTGGCCTTGGGCCACCAGGATCCCCCCCATGGCCCTGGGCCACCAAAGGTACCCCCACGAGGCCCTGGACCATGCGGGATGTCCCGGGCCCCCAGGGATGGCCCCAGAGGGGTCTCAGCCACCAAAACCCACCACGCCCCAGAGGTCCCTTGAGGATGTCCCCACAAGTCCCCAGGTAGCCCCGTCCTATGTCACAATGTCCCCAGCGGTGCCTCGGCCACCTGGGATGAGCTCGAGGAGGTCCCTGGACCACCCAGGAGGCCCCCTGGAGCCACCCCGCAGCGCTCGGGATGGCCCCATCCCATGCCCCAACGGCCCCAGAGGTCCCCAAAATCCATCCAGAACGGCCCCAGAGGTCCCTTGGAGGTTCCCTTCCTCCTCGAGCCATGGCGTCATCCCCAAGGCGAGGGGTGGGTGACACCAGTTGCCGTTGGTCGATGCCCGTTGACACCGGTTGCCGCCTGCTGCCGCTGGTCGATGGTGCTTGACACCAGTTGCCGTGTCCGCCCTCGGGGGGGCTCAGAGCTTGAGCTCATTGGCCACTTTGGAGGCGATGTTCTTGAAGGCCATGGAGGTTCCGGCGATCCGCTTGAAGCGGACGCCGTTGAGGGAAAGCCGCGGGAGTTTGCAAACCTCCATCTCCCACTGCACGAAGGAGTCATGGCCGGGGGCACCGTGGGCACAGAGCAGCACGAAGCGCTCCTGGGGCTCGCAGCGGCAGCTGTTGGCATCCAGAACCTTCCGGATCTCCCGCAGCATCTCGCCAGGCTCCAGGGAACTCGTGGTCTTCATGCTCCACGTGAAGCGCAAGGAACGGGGCTTGACGTCGCGGCCGGCGCCGTCCCGCGGGTCCTTGTCCGGAGCCACCGAGGGTCTGCGAGGGGGGGGACAATGGGATCAGGGGGGTGGTGGAGCCTGGCATCGGCATCAGGATCAATGGGGTGGCCCACGGATGGCACCAGGAGCAGTATGGAGGATCCTGGGTGTCACCGTGACTCCCTGGAGTCAGGGACTGGAACTCCTTGGGTGGCACAAGGACCCCCCAGACACCAGGACCAGTATGGAGGTGTTGGGGACCCAACAGACGTCACTGGGACCAGTACAGAGGCCTTGGGTGGCTCATGGATGCTACCAGGAGCACTATGGAAACCCCTGGGTGGCACAAGGGCCCCACAGACAACACCAGGGGCACTACGGAGGTCCTGGGTGCCCCATGGATGGCACCGGGAGCACTATGGAGGTGCTGTGGGTGTCCTCAACGTCCTCCCCCCGCTCACCTCAGCGTCTCCACCCGGTCCTTGCTCTCGGGCTCGTGCGGGTTCCTCGAGAAACAAGAATTTTGGGGGAGGTGAAATCAATGGGGGGGGGGATGGGGGAGGGAATGGGAGCAGCTCCCCCCCCACCCAGCACCCAGACACCACGGGGGTGGGGACAGGGGATGGGACAAGGGGGACACACACGGACACACACACACAGGGACACAACAGCAGCAGCCGAGCGGGGCCGGGGCCATGCGGGGCCGTGCAGTGACAATGGGGGGGCTTGGGGGACATGCGGGACGGGGGTGGCACCCAGCACCCAGGGACACCAGCACCCAAGGGACACCAGCACCCAGGGGACACCAGCACCCAGCACCCTACCTTCTGGCAAACCTGAAAGACAGATTTCTACAACGACAAACAGAAGAGAAGGGCGACGTTGGGGGGGGGGGGAAGGGAGGGAAGAGGGGAGGGACCCCTCCAATCTGGATGTCACCCCCCCACCCTCATTTCAGCACCCCCCCCCTCCACCCCAAATAGAAGGGGGCAGCAGGAGAAGCTGGGATGAATCCCCACCACAACCCCAAGCTGTCACCTCCCTGGCTTTATGGGGTGACCCAGGAACAGGAGGGGACATGGGTAGGGGGTCCCCAAAGGGGTGGGAGGAGGGGACATGGGGGGGGAATACACAGTGGGGTGATAGGAGGGGATTGGGGAGACCACAAGGGACATGGAAGAATCCTGGGGGGGGACACACATGCAGGAGCATGGGGACACACAGAGACCCCCCCCACGAGGGACATACAGAGGGGACACAGAAGACCCCTGGGGCAGGGCAGGGACACGGAAGGGACACACATGGGGACAAGGGAACACACGGAAAGGACACAGAGCATCCCCGGGGGGTGGGACATGAGAGGGGCCCTGGAAGGGTGATAGAGGGACACAGAGGACCCCTTAAAGGACACGGAGGGTCCCCAGGGTGCCGTGTCCGGTGACACACATGGAGCGGACGCACATGAGGACAAGGGAATGCACAGAGGAGCCCTGGAGGCACAAGGGGACACGGGGCAGGGGACACACGCACAGAGAGGGCCCGCAGGGGTCCACGTGTGCAGCCCAGGGGTCACAGGCAGAGGAGCCACACACGGGGGGGGGGACACACACGGGGCTGCCCCCATCGCTCCCACCCCCAGGTGCTCACCTCCGCACGAACTTGGAGGTGAATTTGCTGAAGAGGCTGGAGCCGGGGGGGCCGCGCCGGCCCTGGCTGGCTCCGGAGGGCGATGGGGGGGGCCCGAGGCCGGGGGGCGCGGGGGGCAGCGCGTAGGGCAGGCCCGGCTGCTCGCGGCCCCGCAGCTGCCCCGCGTGGAACGTGCTGCGGCTCGAGACCCCCCGCGGGAAGCTGGGCCGCTCCCCCCCGGCCTGGCTCACGTTGTGCGCAGAGGGGGAGGCGGCCGGGACCCGCCCGGGGGCGCTGCGGGCGAGGGAAGGGGGTTAATGGGGGGCAAGGGGAGCAACACGGCAGCCTGGGGACCCCAACGTGTAGCAGGGAAGGGTTGGCAACACACAGCACCCCACAGCACGCACCAGCACCCCACCACACCCCAGGGACACCCGCTGAACCCCACAGCACACACCAGCACCCCAGGGACACCCGCTGAACCCCACAGCACACACCAGCACCCCAGGGACACCCACTGAACCCCATAGCACACACCAGCACCCCACCGCACCCCAGGGACACCTGCTGAACCCCACAGCACACAGCAGCACCCCACTGCACCCCAGGGACACCCACTGAACCCCATAGCACACAGCAGCACCCCAAGGACACGAGCACCCCACAGAACCCCATAGCACCCTAGGGCCACACCAGCACCCCGGGTTCACACCGGTACACCACTGCACCCCGTAGCATCTCACTGAACCTCAAGGACACCCCACTGCACCCCAGGGACCCCTGACAGCATACTGGGAATGTGCTGGCACCCCACAGCCGCCTGGGGACCTGTCAGGGACACACAGCACCCCACTGCTCCCAGCAGCAGCCAGAGGCCATGCCAGCACCCAATAGCACCCTAGAGACATGCTGGCACCCCACAGCACCCGAGGGACCCACTGCCACCCCACAGCACCCAAGGGAACCACTGCCACCCCACAACACCCCAAAACCCCCTAGAGGGTGACCCCCCCCATAGGACAAAGGAGGTGGGAGGGGGGCCTTGCCTGGGCCGGGGGGGGTCGCAGTTGGCGTCGGTGGCTTTCGGGTGCTGGCGGGCGCGGGGGGGGGCGCCGGGGGCCGGGGGGGCGGCGGGTGAGGGCCGGCAGCCCGGCGTGGGGAGGCTAGGAGAGAAAAGCGGGGGCTGGGGGTGGGATGGGGTGTGGAGGTCGGGAGGGTTTGGGGTGTGGGGGGGGGTCTGTACCTGTCCTTGCCGTTCTGCAGCGAGCTCTGGCCCAGGCTGGCTCGATCCAGTAGTGGCGAATTCCGGCTCCGCGTGGTGCCAGTGGAGAGGACGCTGTTCTGTTGGGGGGGGATGGACACGGTGAGGGTCACATGATGGACACATGAAAGGGGGTGGGGGGGCCGGCATGGGGAACCCCCCTCCAATGGAGGACTTGGGTGTTTGGGGTCCCTCATGGGAACCAGGGCACTCTGCAGGGGTGCAGGGGTTTGGCCCCATCACACAAAGGATTCTCCCCCTGCACCCCACCCGGTGCCACACATGGGTGCCCCCCCCCAGTACTGACCGTAGAGGGTGATGGGGTGCCCTTGGCTCGCTCCAGGCCGGGCAAGGGGCTGGGGGGCACCTTGGCTGTGCTGCCCGCCCGGCGCCCCCCCTCCTCCTCTGTCCCCCCCCTCTTGTTCTCCGCGTTGGCCGCCTGCGTCTTCTTGGAGTAGGAGGCCGAGGTGGGGATGGAGAGGCCGGCTGGGGGGGGAGGAAGGTAAAATGAGGGGGGGCCCATGGGGACATCACCCCACTTGGACCTCCCACCTCACCCCCACCCTCAGGGATGTGTGCTTCCCCCTGCTACGGAGCCATGCTCCCACCCCATAGGGACCCCCCCCCCATCTCTGCACCTCCAGGACCCCCTTCTCCCAAGGGATCCATACCTGGGAGCCCCCTTTCCACCATGGGATGGGGGTACCCCCCTTGTCCCCCCCCTCACCCCGTGGCGGGGCTCACCCTGGTCGCTGACGCGGCGTTTGGGGTTGGCGGAGACGCTGCGCTGGACCTTGTGCGCCGGGGACGGCCCCGA
Organism: Pezoporus occidentalis; assembly: GCF_034315485.1. Taxonomy (NCBI): domain Eukaryota; kingdom Metazoa; phylum Chordata; class Aves; order Psittaciformes; family Psittacidae; genus Pezoporus; species Pezoporus occidentalis. Next base: position 4,563 of record NW_026913465.1, read on the forward strand.
GCTGTTGGCCACCTCCGGGGCAGGCCGGGGCTTCAGGGACAGGCTCTCCTCCAGCTGCGGGGACAAGGGGGTACACTGGGACATGGGGGGGGCACAGGGGGACATGGGGGAGCATGGACCGAGGGAGCGTTGGGATGGGGACCTGACATGTGCAGGGCCAGGGACGCGCTGGCACCAGGCACAGCTGGGGATGGGGACAGGAACGTGATGGCACGGGCAGGGTGGTGACACCCCCCCCGCACGCTGCTCCCTCAATGTTCCCTTGTTGGCCCCACGGGGCTCACCCCGTCCTCTGCTCCAGCACATCCATGTCCCCACACTCCTCGTGCCTCATGGTCCCTGTGTCCCCTCAGCCCTGTCATGTTCCTTGCTATTCCCGTGTCAGCCCCTCTGCTCCAGCACATCCATGTCCCCGTACTCCTCGTGCCTCATGGTCCCTGTGTCCCCTCAGCCCCATCATGTTGTCATTCCCGTGTCAGCCCCTCTGCTCCCTGTCACATCCATGTCCCCGTACTCCTCGTGCCTCCTTCCTCATTGTCCCTGTGTCCCCTCAGCCCCATCATGTTGTCATTCCCATGTCAGCCCCTCTGCTCCCTGTCACATCCATGTCCCTGTACTCCTCGTGCCTCCGTCCTCATTGTCCCCGTGTCCCCCCAGCCCTGTCATGTTCCTTGTCATTCCCATGTCAACCCCTCTGCTCCCTATCCCATCCATGTTCTCACTGTGCTCCCGTCCGTGTTCTGTCATTCCCATGTTCCTTGTCCCCAGATCCCCTCCACATCCCCTGCTCTGTCCTCATCACCCTCATGTCCCCTCCTTGTCCCTTGTCATTCCCATGTCCCTCCTCATGTCCCCCCCATGCTCCATCCCACCCATATCCCCTCTCCCCTGGGTCACCTCTCCCTCTTGTCCCCATGTCCCCTGCACCCCTGTGGTGTCCCCACTGGCCCCGCACCTCCGAGCTCTTGTGGTCCAGCAGCAGGTAGGTGGCCATCACCTCGTTGTACTTCTGCCCCACCAAGGATTCCTGGATCTCCTCCCGCGTGTACCCCATGGACACCATCAGCTCTGGGAGGGGGAGGACACAGGCCTCAACGGGACCCCCACATATGGGGGACCCCCTACCCCTCAAAACAGCATGGTGAGGGGGTCCCTACCTGTCCTCCGGGGGTCCTTGTAGTCTGGCACAGGTTCCATGTAGGGCTTCAGCTCATCGTCCTCGTGGCCCACGTTCATCCAGCGGTCCTTCATGATTTGCTGCAAGTGGGGGGCAGGACACCAAAGGGGGGGCTTGGGGGTCCCAGAACCACCATGGGGTGACCAGAAGGTCCCGAGTGCTCTTGGGGGTGACCAGGATCACATGGGGGGGTTGGGGGTATCCAAGGTAGCTGGAATCAAGTTGGGGGTCCCCAGGACCACACTGAGGGTGCTTGGAGGGTCCCACAGGTGTCCAGGATCACACTGGGGGTCCCTGGTTGGTGCTATGGGTGTCCAGGACCATGCAACACCACTCTGGGGGGTCCCAGCATCACGTTGAGGGTTCCCAAGACCATGCTGGGGGTGCCCTGGAGGTCTCAAGGTTGCCCAGGACCATACTGTTGGATGCACCTGCACCATGCTGGGGGTCTTGGGGTGCTCTTGGAGGTGCCCAGGACCCTGCTGGGGGTGCTCCCATGGGTGTCCTGCCCACCCCACCACCCCCCTCACCTCCAAGGTGCCCCTTTTGGTAGGATTAAGGATGAGGAACTTCTTGAGCAGGTTCTCACAGTCGGTGGACATGTAGAAGGGGATCCTGTACTTGCCCCGCAGCACCCGCTCCCGCAGCTCCTGAGGTGGGAAACACCCATTGGAACACCACAACCCCCCCAGGGATCCCCCCGGGACCCCCAAAACCGGGCCTTACCTTCAGGTTCTGCCCATCGAAGGGCAGGGAGCCACTGACCAGGGTGTAGAGGATGACCCCCAGGCTCCAGACGTCCACCTCGGGCCCGTCGTACTTCTTGCCCTGGAAGAGCTCGGGGGCTGCGTACGGGGGGGACCCACAGAACGTGTCCAGCTTGTTCCCAAACGTGAACTCGTTGCTGAAGCCAAAATCAGCGATTTTGATGTTCATGTCGGCGTCCAGCAGCAGGTTCTCGGCCTGGCCCAGAAGGAGAGCACCCAAAAGGGGGTTAGGGGGGTTTTGGGTGCTGCTGGCACCTCCCAGCAGGTGCCAGGGACACGTAGGTGCAGCCATGGGGGTCTCAGGCATGTCTGGGTGCTGCCCTGGGGGGGTCCCGGGAACACCCAGATGCCACCCTGGGGTCAGGAGGGTGTGGGGAGCACCCCTGGGTGCTATTGGACATCCCGGGGTGTCAAGGGGTGCAAGTGGGGGGCTCCTCACCTTCAAGTCCCTATGGACAATGAACTTCTGGTGGCAGTACTGCACGGCTGACACTATCTGCAGGAGAGGGGGGTGTCAGGGGGGGATCCCCAGGCCCCTGGGGACACAGGGGGGTCCCCAAACCCTGCTGGGGGGGGTGTCACACCCACATTCCCCTCCTGACCTGTCGGAACTTGGCCCGGGCTTCCTTCTCCTTCATGCGTCCGTGGGCTACCAGGTAGTCAAACACCTCACCTGGGGGGGAGCACAACGGGGGTGAGAGGCAGCTCTGCCTGGTCCCTGCCTGCTGCACCCCCTCTGCCGGTTCCCTGCCTGCTGCCCCCCTGCTGCTCACCCCCACTGGCGTACTCCATGACCAGGTAAAGCGTCTTCTCCGTCTCGATCACCTCGAAGAGCTTCACTGCAAAGGGGACAAAGTGGGGCTGAAGAAAGGGGAGACCCCCCCCAAGGGCGGTGGGGTGTGATGGGGGGACACAGGAAGTGCCGGTGTGCAGGAAGCGGGGGGCTCACCTATGTTGGGGTGGTTCAGGACCTTCATTATTCGCACTTCCCGGAAGAGCTGTGAGTAAACAGGGAGGAAAAGGGGGGATGAGGGGGTGGGAGATGCCACAATCCCCCCCCCTTGTGCCCCCCCTACCCCAGGCACCGCACTCTGACCTTCTGTAGGCTGGAGGAGTTGAGCTGCGTCTTGTCAATGATCTTCACAGCAACCTGGGGGGGGGTGTGGGGTGTGTGTGTCAGGGATGTCCCCAGCCATCCCCACACTGTGCTGGCGCTGGGGAGGTGAGGGGCAGGGGAGCAGCATTGCCCCAGAGCTGTCCCCACATGTGGTGGCACCCACAAGACAAGGATCACAAGCCCACCCTTGTGGTGGCACCCATGGGACAAGGACCAGGAGCCCAGAACTGTCCCCACACTGTGGTGGCACTTCTGGGGCAAGGGCTATCCCTGCACCACGGTGGCACTCAGGGCCAGGAGCCCACAAGTGTCCCCACTGAGTAGTGGCACCCACAGGACAAGGATCATGAGCCCATCCCTGTGGTGGCACCCATGGGACAAGGACTAGGAACCCGAACTGTCCTCACACTGTGGTGGCACTCAAAGGACAAGGATCACGAGCCCATCCCTGTGGTGGCACTCATGGGGCGAGGACTGGAAGCCCACAGCTGTCCCCACACCACAGTGACACTCACTGCTGAGCAGCAGGAGCCCATCTCTGTGTCACGGTGGCACTCACAGCACCCAGAGCTGTCCCCACAGGATGAGAACCACCTGAACTATCCCCACCCCATGGTGGCACTCACAGGCCAAGGACCAGGAGCCCAGAGCTGTCCCCTCACTATAGTGGCACTCACAGGGTGAGGACCAGGAGCCCATAACCGTCCCCACGCCGCGGTGGCACCCACAGGCCAAAGACCACGAACCCATCCCAGCGGTGGCCCTCATAGGGCGAGCACCACGAGCCCAGGGCTGTCCCCACTCGCGGCCGAGGTGCAGGCGCCGGCCCCGGTGCCACGGTGGCAGCAGCAGCGCTGTCCCCGGCGCTGGCACTCACCTCCTTGCCAGTGAGAACGTGCCGGGCCAGCTTGACCTTGGCGAAGTTGCCTTTGCCGATGGTCTTGAGGAGCCGGTAGTTGCCGATGTGGGGCTGCTCCTCTGCCGCGCTGCCCGAGTTCCGGCCCCGCAGCATGTTGGGCTTCCCGACGCCCTTCCCCTCCCCGGGCTGCGGGGACACCGATGTGACAATGAGCTTGGGAAGGGGGGGGGGTTTGGTGTGTCCCCCCCCGTACAATTCCCAAAGGGGTTCCAGAGGCGGTGGTGCTGGGGCTGGAGGAGCAAAGTCCGGGAATGCCGTGTCCATGCGCCGCGCCCGGGCAGGCCGGGAGCCGCCCCCGATACCTGACGCAAGCGCCGTGGTTTCGGGCTGACTTTGGGGGGTTTTGGGGGGACGACGGGGGGGGGTGGGTGGGCAATGGGGTCTCACCCCCTTCTTCAGAAGGGGGAACACAAAGACATGGCTGCCCCCTCCTCAAAACACCCTAATTTCACCCCAAAACGAACAGCGGCACCTTCAACCCATGGCTAAAACAAGGGGGGGAGCCCAAACCTCCACCAAGGGGGAACCCCCAAACCTCAACCACGCTGCAACCCAAAAGCACCCCCCCACAGTAAACACGGGTTTAGGGGCACTTTATGGGGGTGCCCCCATGGGGAGGGAAGCGCCAGCGCTGAGCGGTGTCACCCCCCCTCGTGCTGTCACCACTCCGGTGACACCGGAGATAACGGGAGCGCGTGAGCGGGTGAGGAAGTGGAGCCAACCCCCCCTTTGGGATGAGGGACATCGTAGCCCCCCCCAGACCTCGCTGGGGATGGGGGAGGGCACAGACTTGGGGTGCCCCCCCTCCGTGGGAAGGAACCTGCAGGAGGGAGGGGTAAGGGGGGGGTGGCCAGAGCGGGCAATGGCACAACCGGGCACCCGGATCTGGGGGAAAAGAGGCTGTTCTGGGGTCTGGGCTGAAGGGGGGGGCGGGATTTTCCCCCTCCCCCCCCAATCCAACACTTTGCTTGAGGCTGCTGGGAAAAAGTGAAGGAAAACGGGGGTTTTGTGCCAAAAATCTGCCGTGGCAACGGGGCGGGGAGAGCGCTTCACCATCTGCCGGAGCCAGGGGCGTGCGGCGGCGCCGGCACCCGTTCCCCCCATTCCCGGGGGGGGGCCGTGGCTCTCCAGGGCCTCAGTTTCCCCCTGTCCCGTCCTGTCCCAACCGGCTCCATGGGGGGACTCACCGTGGGCGACCCCAAGGCGGCCGAGCCCGCGGCGGTGCGGGCGCTGCCCAGGGGCCGTGGCGGAAGCTCCGGGAGTTCAGCTCCCCACGGAGCGCCGGGAGCGCCGAACCGGCTTGACCGGTTGGGAATGACGCCGGATGGGGCGGGAAGCAGGGGTTGGGGGGGGGGGGGTTTGGGGTGAAAATGGGGTGGGAAAAGGGAAAGAGACACGTTGGGGCAGGAAGAGGATGGATTGGTTGGAGCTGGAGGCAAAGTGGTGGGAATTGGCAAAGGAGTGGTGGTGGGGGGGTGATGGCGCAGTGGCCAGGGGTGATGTCAAAGGGGCTAGGGTGACATCACAGGGGTCACAGTGACATCACTGGAGCTGATGGCACTGGGGTTGGGGTGACATCACAGGGGCCAGGGGTGATGTCACTGGAGTTGGGGTGACATCACAGGGCCCAGGGTGACGTCACTGGAGGTGGAAGTGATGTCACTGGGGTTGGGAGTGACAACACAGGAGTCAGGGGCAATGTCACTGTGATTGGGGGTGATGTCACAGGTGGCTGGGTGACATCACAGGTGGCTGGGTGACATCACAGGAACCAGAGGTGACATCACTGTGGCTGTAAGTGATGTCACCGGGGCCAGGGTGATGTCACCCTTTGGATCTAAAGATCCCAGCAGGAAGAGATGCCGGTAACCAGGCACCAGCACCGGGTTGGGTTGCGCCTGTGTCCCCCCCCAGGAGGTACTGGAGCTGCTTTAGGGGTGTCCCTATGCCCCCCCGGCGGTGCTGGAGCAGCTCATGGGGATCCCTGTGCCCCCCAGCTGGAGGTGCTGTAGCAGCTCAGGGGGTGGTTCCTGTGTTGCCCCCACTGGAGGAGCTTTGGGGGGGGGCCCTGTGCCCCCTCACCAGAGCTGATGGAGCAGGTCCTGGGGGGGTCCTTGTGTCCCCCCACCAGAGGTGCTGGAGCAGCTCATGGGGGTCCCTGTGCCCCCCCGGAGATGCTAGAGAAGCTTTGGTGCTAAATGTCAGACAACTCAGTTATTTTTGGGTCTCTCTCACATCCCTGCCCATAGTATATGATGGAGCTCACAGGGGGAGCTGGGGGAAGACACCTCAATTCCAGCTCTGGTTGGGGGATGGGACGGACACAGACACACACCCCCCCCCCCGCTGCTGCCCCCTCCCCAATTCCTCCCTATCCAGAAATCATTCCCCTCGTTCCTTATGTAACAGCAGGGAAAAACAGGGAAAAGGCCCAAAGCAAGGAGGGGGTGGCCCAACACCATGGTGATGGCCACGGAGCTTGGGGGGGACGGGGGGGGCTAGGGGGGCACCACCTCTGTCCTCGTAGCTGGGGGCACCCATAAAATCCTCCCCCAAGCCCAATGCAGCATCACAACGGGGTCCTTCACCACCACTTGGGGTGTCCCCCCCCAAACTGGGGGTGCCGTGCAGCTCTGGGGAAGCTGTACACCCCCCCCCCCCCGAGCCATAAGTGGGGTCACCCCAAATGAGAAGCTTCAAACCCAAGGGGGGAGACACCCCACTCCAACTGCTCCCCCAAAGGGATTTGGGGCTCACCGACCCCGCCAACATCCCCCTTCTATCAATACCGGTGCCGATGCCCCCACATCCCTTTGGGGTGCCCTCCCCCAAGCCCCTTTCCCCCCCCCCCCCATAGCCCCTGTGCTGTGCAGCGCTGCCACCCCCACAGCCCGTTTTGGGGGGGCACAGCAGGGAAGGGGGTGGGCTCCCACCCCCACACCCCGCTCGCGCAGCCACTGAAGCGCTCACGGGGGGGGGGGACGGGACACG